>NC_137812.1:4102552-4287552 GCF_963921795.1 Nannobrachium achirus
ACTGACAATGACATTGAAGTGTGTGCGTCCCGGTGTGGCTGCCTGAGCCTGAGCCTATGTGAAGCGGTAACGCTATGAGACGGGAACATAGGACACAGCTGGGTGGTCGCGTACAGCCAGCCAATAGCGACGGTCGGGGGCGCGGTTCGGATTACCAAGTGCGTGATTTGTGTGATTGTGTCCGGTGTCCCTATATGGATTGTGTGAGTCATGTTAACCCTGCTCTGTAAGCCCCGTTCACATTGAGCCGATCCCGGGGCCGAGGATCCCCGATCAGATTTCGGGAGGACCCCCCGGGAAAATCGTTTGGTCGGCCCCGGAATCGGTCTTGGGCTTGAACAGTACCCCGACACGATCGGATTATGTTAATTAGCTTTTTTATGACCTCGGGACTCGTCGGGAGCACTCACGATAATATCAAAAAAGTTTGATATTCTCGGGTCATCGGGTAGGAATCCTTTACAATTATTGTCGTCTGAATGAGCTCACGGGATTGCTTCAGATGATATGAAGCCAGCTCCTCCCTTTTTTTAGGCTGCGCAGAGTGTAGGCTATTCTGTCACCTCACAATAGAACAGCCTACACTTTTATTATTATAGCCTACTTACTTTTTACTTTAGCTTACTTTCTCCCTAAAATGAGTTCCAGGGGGTCCCCAGCTAAATGATATTGAGGAACCTAGGCCTGTCCCTATTCTATATGCTTGGATGAGGTGGTGGGACAGTAAAAAAAAAAGCGAGAGGTTAAACTTTTTTTTTTCTGCGACTGCACGCCCACAACGGCGAGGTTTGGACATTCATAATTGCTATTAGCTGATTAAGCTCATGTCTGTTTAATATCTGGCTGGTTGCCGTTAAAATGCTGGTTGATGCATTTTAGGAGTGGACTCGGGCGTTCTTTTCTCTCTCTTTTTTTTTTTGCTGCGCAGATTTGGCTAGGGCAGTGTATGCTGTTCTATCACCTCACAAAAAGCCTTTTCCTTTTTGGACAGTTGGTTGAAAGCTTGGATGAGGCGAGAGACAGCCGCTGGCCGCCGCGTCCACGTCCATGGACGCGACCGTGGACGCGTCCATGGACGCGGCCGCGAAAAAAACGTCCGTGGACGCGAGGCCGCGTCCACGGACGCAAACGGCCGGCCGTCCCGGCCGTGGACGCGACCGTGGACGCGGCCGTGGACGCAGACGGCCGGGGACGCGGCCGTGGACGAGGCCGCGGCCGTGGACGCAAACGGCCGGCCGTGGACGCAAACGGCCGGCCGTGGACGGGTCCATGGACGAGGCCGCGAAAAAAAGGCAGCGAAAAAGAAAAAAAAAGGTGTCTATTGTATGTATTTTTTGATGGAGAATTCAAATATGACCTTCTTTTTTGCATAGGACAACTCTAACCTGCATCAATTGGTATTTTATAATTGCCAATTGTACCCTATCCATCTAAAAAACAAATTGGATGTCTATTGTATGTATTTTTTGATGGAGAATTCAAATATTACCTTCTTTTTGGGATAGGACAACTCTAACCTGCATCAATTGGTATTTTATAATTGCCAATTGTACCCTATCCATCTCAAAAACAAATTGGATGTCTATTGTATGTATTTTTTGATGGGGAATTCAAATGTTACCTTCTTTTTTAGATATGACAACTCTGACCTGCATCAATTGGTGCATCAACCTACTTACTATCTATCTATCTATCTATCTATCTATCTATCTATCTATCTATCTATCTATCTATCTATCTATCTATCCATCCATCTATCCATCTATCTATCCATCTATTTATTTATACTTCACCTTTAGTCCAGAAGAGAGTTCAGCCTCAGGAACTTGCACACATGGAACTGTGTCATGACTGTGTCATGGAGCTAAAACAGAGCCATGTTAAATACTCACAATGACTCTGATGGACCAATCAGGGTGGTGGTGGGGGGAGGGATCAACAATAGACAGAAACTGGATAATGCTTTGTTAACTGTCCCACCTAAGTCCCTGCTAGTCTGAACAAACATCACCTTCCCTCTCATAACACTACTACTACTACATTTATATAAAGCTGCTCTTGCATTTGAATTCAAGTCTGACACAAGTTAAGGTTAACTTAGGTAGTATTTCATTTTGCTGGCTTTTAGGGTCTGTGTGAGTGTGTAGGCTCACAAATTATTATAATTGTCATTAAGTGACTCTGAGATCTATCTATCCATCCATCCATCCATCCATCCATCCATCCATCCATCCATTTATTTATACTTACTGTTTACATTTTCTATAAATATTTATTTCTATATAAAACTCAGTTGTGTGGAGTTATTGTGTGCCTTTTCTTGTTTTCTTGTTGCTAAAGAGTCCATTTGTTCACTAGACATTAAGTCAAGGTTACTATTTTGAGTTGAAGCTAAGTGTTTTATTGCTTTGTGGTTTAACATGATTTAAAAGGCAAATTCATTGTTATGGTTACTTTAGAAGACTGCTTTTGCATTCATGAGTTAAGAGAGCCAAGCTAATTTAAAGAGTTAGGTTAAAGGAACACAAAACATGACCTAACTCACAGCTGCCATTGGACAGACAGTTACAACATACTCTTATCTTTCACAGAACAGACAATTATCATTTATCATCTAGGCTAGAATGATAACATAAAGTCCTGACTACTCCTTGTTATTGTGGTCCTAAATACTACAATGATTAGTTTGGATGCATTGCTTCTATCATGTCCAATTAAAAATAAATACATTACATACATACAGAAATCTGCCTTCTCCTGTATTGTATTAGTGACATTCATTATAAATAGTAAAATAACAGGACAGAGCAAAAAAGGCCTCTGTTGTGTCTTTATCTGATCACATGAAATCAGACACTCACACTGCACAGCAATACTTTATTACAGGCTCAAGGCCCACAGGGTAAGAAGACCATACATTACAAAGATAATAATTAAAAAAACAACAACAGAGTACATTCTCCAAGCCCCACCGGAGCTAAAGAGGCACTCATGCCAGTGGCCTCTAACGGTAGACGTGTACCTGACAGAGTTTTCCCCACATTGGTTACAGATATAAGGTTTCTCTCCGGTGTGAATTTGTTGGTGTATTTTGATATGTTCCAGTCTAGGAAAGCTCTTTCCACACTGGTCACAGCAATAAGGTTTTTTTCCAGTGTGATTTTTCTGGTGTGCTTTGAGATGATGCATATCACTGAACCTTTTCTCACACTGGACACAGCAGTATATGGCTTCTCACCAGTGTGGATTTTCAGGTGTCTTTTCAGAGCCGTCTTCAGAGTGAACCTTTTCCCACATTGGTGACAGCAGTAAGGTCTCTCTCAAGTGTGAATCTTCTTGTGTTGTACGAGGCTAGATTTTACAGTGAAACGTTTGCCACAGTGTTCACAGCAGTAAGGCTTTTCTTCGGTGTGAAATCTCTGGTGTACTTTCAGAGCAGCCGTTAAACTGAACTTTTCCCCACATTGGACACAGCCGTACGGTTTCTCTCCTGTGTGAATTCGTTCATGTATTTTGAGATAAGACAATCGAGTAAAGCTTTTCCCACACTGGTCACAGCAATAGGGCTTCTCTCTAGTGTGAATTCTCAGGTGTTCTCTTAAAATCCCCTTTTGAACAAATCTTTTCCCACACTGGTCACAACAATCTCTCCAGTATGTGAACGCTTATGATCTTTTAATTGTCCAGACGAGCAAAATACTTCCCACATTGTTCACAGCTGAATGGCTTCACTCCGGTATGAATTCTCTGGTCTACTTTGAGATAATAAATTGAGCTGAAGGCTTTTTCCACATTGGTCACAACAGCACTGTCTTGGTTTAACTGAGGACAGCACAGGACAGGGAGAGAAAACACACACCTGATAAGAGCCAGATTCACACATTGATCAGCATTTAAGTAACATCATCATTATTATTGTTGTTGAGTCTGAAAAGAACAATACAATGTGATAGATCTTTACACATCTGACCCATAACATTATTAGCAATTCACATGGTTACTATAATAGGTGAGTCTTCTAGCTTTTTAAAAAAATAATATTTCATTAATTCTTTCTCTTACTAAGTGGAACATCCCACTTCTTAATTGTATATTATTTGGAAAGGGTTGAGTAGCAAAATGTTTGCCATAAATTCAATGCTGAGTTGCATTTGTTTTTCTACATTTCCCCTTCAATGTATTATTACAATGTATTTACTATTTCTTACTTAGGTCTACTTAACTTTGTATTTTTACATTATTATATTGATCAACATTAACACATAGTGTGCGTTAGGTTAGGTTAGTTGCAGAGTGTCCACAACTGTCCAGAATACACTGTACATCATTTCAAGACTCCAGACTTCAAGTGAAGATGAAATCTCTAGACGGCACCAGCGGCAATTCTGATGAACAGGTGGAACCCAAAGACCATCAAGATCTCTGTAAGTCACAGACTGAGTAAGTCTCCAGATGAACTCACACACATCAAAGTGTTTAAACATTACTTTTATCATTCATGACATAATATCATGTTACTGTTACCTACATGCCTTTATATGGGGAGAACCAAGCAACAACTTTGACCCAGTGATGATTTTGCTTTTAATAGAAAGGAATCCCGTACATTGTTGTATGTTAAATTACTTTCTGATCTGTTTGTGTTCATTATAACAGCCACAGGAAAGATACATTGTTTCAGATTGTTCCAGAGACTGATGACAGACCCTGGATGTAGCTCTGTCAGGTACACGTCTACCATTAGTGGACACTGGCATGAGTGGCATGAGTGCCTATTTAGCTCCGGTGGGGCTCGGTGAATGTACTCTCTGTTGTTGTTTTTTTAAATTATTATCTTTGTAATGTATTGTCTTCTTACCCTGTGGGCCTTGAGCCTGTAATAAAGTTTATATATTGCTGTGCAGTGTGAGTGTCTGATTGCATGTGATCAGATAAAGACACAACAGAGGCCTTTTTTGCTCTGTCCTGTTATTTTACTATTTATAATGAATGTCACTAATACAATACAGGAGAAGGCAGATTTCTGTATGTATGTAATGTATTTCTTTTTAATTGGACATGATAGAAGCAATGCATCCAAACTAATCATTGTAGTATTTAGGACCACAATAACAAGGAGTAGTCAGGACTTTATGTTATCATTCTAGCCTAGATGTGATTGTACATTTGTGCACATTTGTGTTACATTTTTGTCTCATAAATTATTATACTTGAACCTTGAACCAAACTAACCTGACATGATTTAACATAGGTAATCCACTAAGCCTACTAGGTTTTATACTGTGTGATGTGGTGGACATTTCTGTAGATTACGAGTTGATTGGGCAATATCCATGTCTAGGCCACATATATTGTTATGTTAATATGCTTTAACTACTTAGAAACTGGCACCCATTGGTCATTATCAATTGAATAGGCTGATATAATGCTCTATTTCCCCTAGAGCAGCTACATAGTCTCAAATAGATAAAATAAATGATAATTGTCTGTTCTGTGAAAGATAAGAGTATGTTGTAACTGTCTGTCCAATGGCAGCTGTGAGTTAGGTCATGTTTTGTGTTCCTTTAACCTAACTCTTTGAATTAGCTTGGCTCTCTTAACTCATGAATGCAAAAGCAGTCTTCTAAAGTAACCATAACAATGAATTTGCCTTTTAAATCATGTTAAACCACAAAGCAATAAAACACTTAGCTTCAACTCAAAATAGTAACCTTGACTTAATGTCTAGTGAACAAATGGACTCTTTAGCAACAAGAAAGGGCACACAATAACTCCACACAACTGAGTTTTATATAGAAATAAATATTTATAGAAAATGTAAACAGTAAGTATAAATAAATAGATGGATGGATGGATGGATGGATGGATGGATAGATCTCAGAGTCACTTAATGACAATTATAATAATTTGTGAGCCTACACACTCACACAGACCCTAAAAGCCAGCGAAATGAAATACTACCTAAGTTAACCTTAACTTGTGTCAGACTTGAATTCAAATGCAAGAGCAGCTTTATATAAATGTAGTAGTAGTAGTGTTATGAGAGGGAAGGTGATGTTTGTTCAGACTAGCAGGGACTTAGGTGGGACAGTTAACAAAGCATTATCCAGTTTCTGTCTATTGTTGATCCCTCCCCCCACCACCACCCTGATTGGTCCATCAGAGTCATTGTGAGTATTTAACATAGCTCTGTTTTAGCTCCATGACACAGTCATGACACAGTTCCATGTGTGCAAGTTCCTGAGGCTGAACTCTCTTCTGGACTAAAGGTGAAGTATAGATAGATAGATAGATAGATAGATAGATAGATAGATAGATAGTCAGTCACTTATAGACAATTATAATAATTTGTGAGCCTACACACTCACACACAGACCCTAAAAGCCAGCAAAATGAAATACTACCTAAGTTAACCTTAACTTGTGTCAGACTTGAATTCAAATGCAAGAACAGCTTTATATAAATGTAGATAGATAGATAGATAGACAGATAGATAGATAGTAAGTAGGTTGATGCACCAATTGATTTAGGTTAGAGTTGTCATATCTAAAAAAGAAGGTAACATTTGAATTCCCCATCAAAAAATACATACAATAGACATCCAATTTGTTTTTGAGATGGATAGGGTACAATTGGCAATTATAAAATACCAATTGATGCAGGTTAGAGTTGTCCTATCCCAAAAAGAAATTAATATTTGAATTCTCCATCAAAAAATACATACAATAGACATCCAATTTGTTTTTTAGATGGATAGGGTACAATTGGCAATTATAAAATACCAATTGATGCAGGTTAGAGTTGTCCTATGCAAAAAAGAAGGTCATATTTGAAATCTCCATCAAAAAATACATACAATAGACACCTTTTTTTTTCTTTTTCGCTGCCTTTTTTTCGCGGCCTCGTCCATGGACCCGTCCACGGCCGGCCGTTTGCGTCCACGGCCGGCCGTTTGCGTCCACGGCCGCGGCCTCGTCCACGGCCGCGTCCACGGCCGCGTCCCCGGCCGTCTGCGTCCACGGCCGCGTCCACGGTCGCGTCCACGGCCGGGACGGCCGGCCGTTTGCGTCCGTGGACGCGGCCTCGCGTCCACGGACGTTTTTTTCGCGGCCGCGTCCATGGACGCGTCCACGGCCGCGTCCATGGACGTGGACGCGGCGGCCAACGGCTCTTGCTGGATGAGGCAATGGATTTTATTAAATCAATGATATTGGAGATGCGACACTCTCAGCCGTGTCTTGCTGGATGCGCATCACATCTCGCGTCTCGCTTGCCAAAAAAATAACTGAATATATAATTATAATAGCCTATCTATAAAGTGAGCAGCGGCCAGTGTGCGCACAGTACCTAGAAGACTAGCCTACCAACCTACCTTTGTTTTTATAATGTTTTGTCATGATGGCGCAGTTATCACTTGTGTGCAAAGGACGATGATACACGAAAGAAGAATGTAACACCAACTTCTACCAATTAATCCATTGCTGTGACAGACAGGCTGAGACAGCCAACGTGCTTCCATGTAGACTACATAATCCACTGGGTCCAGCTTGGTTCAGATCAATCATATCAACATAACAGTAATAACACCAACCAAAGTCTAAAACACGGTGCCGTCAGCAGCTGTGTTGTGTGAGTGACAAGCCTGATTTGCGCTTCGCCGTATCAGCGACCACCACCTGGAACTGATGCGCTAATTATTGATCTGACCAGGGGTGAGATGCCATGGGCTCGCGTGTGCTATAGTTTCGCGCAATGATGTAATGATTAATTTGAGCAAGATATAACATTTTAAAAGGCTTTTATAGGCCTAGCCTAGGTCTACTCTTAATACTTTTTTCACGATGTAGCGCACTACATGTTCAAGTTCAAACTCTTTCATGCTCACAAGACTTCACACAACATGTCGCTTTGATGTCATGCAGGATGTAATGGGCAATTTCCTATATTGATCAGATACACATACACACCTGAAAGCATTCACGCTGATGAACAGTTAATTTGAGCAGTGATGGAAAAAGTACTCCAATTCTTTACTTAAGTAAAAGTATCAATAGGCCTACTGCATTATTAGCTACAAATATCTCACAGACAGAGAGAGAGAGGGAGAGAGAGAGAGACTCTTTATTATAGACTATAGCGAATATATTTGTTTAATTTCGCCGTTTTAATATTTAATTAGTAGCACTGCCACTGAAGAAAGCACCATGCGTGCCTTAATTGTTAAGAGGCTGCGCAAAAAAAGAAAAGGAAAAAAAGCAGCTGATCAGCGCTCGACGGCACTGTCATTTGATGCACATTTCCAGTAGGCTACTTTATGTCACCCATCCCCGCAGATAATGTGATACACGCTCCATATAAATGACGTTCCAACCTGCATCTTCGAGGTGGCTTTTGATGGCGTTTCACCTCGCTAAAAAACCTCCATGATTTTCACCTTCAACAGATTGGCAGCACTGCGGGACTCATTGCATATGCGAACAGAAGGTAATAAAATGGATTTGGGAGCATAGCCTAATTACAATGGATGTCTCATAAAAAACAATATATGGGTGGGTGACGTGACGTAACGTTTTCGCTGTCCTCGGTGTCAAACATGTATAAATAAAAAATATATTTGTCAAAAACCTTCTGAATATTGTGCAGGACATTAAGCTTTATGTGAACTTACTCAAGATTAAAACATTTCATTCCTCATTTCTTCAGAATCTTCAACCAAACATGGCAAAACTCATATGGTGTGACTGTCCTGACCTTGTTTCTCAAAGTGGGAACTTGAATAAAACTAAGAAAAAGAATTGCTAAAAATCATTTGAAAATGAATTTAGGCTAAAAAAAATGTCTATTTTGAGCCTATATCTTTTCAAAGTCAAAGCATAATGTTTTCAGTCATTTCTGATCAAAAACATTTTGTCCCCCAACCCAAAATCATTTGGTGTGACACTAGTTTGGAAAAATTAAACAGGCAATTATTTGGACACCTATTGGCTAGAGAGGTCCTTCTTCTGTAAGGCTATTCAGCACTCCCAGCACAACTGCAAGACAGGTGTCTGAGGTGAGTTATGATTTTAACATTTTCATGAAATGCCATCTTGTTGAAACGTTGACAAACTCACCATTCTGGATGTCTTTTGGTGTGACACCTTTTCTTTAAAAAAAGCTTAAGTTATTTGAAGTTTTGGTCATATTTCCATGTAGATCTAGGCTGCTTTGTACATAGTAGCCTCAAGGTAAACCTAAATGGAGAAAACAGTAATATGGTGTGACACTTAATCATATGGTGTGACATGTCTGCTTGTCACACCATATGACTTGACTGTCACACCATATGATTTATACTGTATTTAACTACAGATATAACAACAAATAACAAAGTTCCATGTTTCTTTTGTACATTTAAACATTTGTTTTAAACATTTTTACATAAAATGTAATTTAGCTTCATTCAGTGATACTTCAAATTCATCAGACAGAGCAGAAACCCCTTCACAGAAACCTTAACATATTGTTTCAATCTAAACAATATTTTCTCTTTGTCTTAAACTATACATTGCATTTTCTTTTGTCAGCTGGAAAATGACAAGTGCTGAGAGAACGAGAAAGTACAGGGAGAAACTAAACAATGACCCAGCAAGGAGAGAGGAGCCAAAGGGGCGAGACTGCATTTTCTACGAAGAGCAGGAGGTTGTCTGTGGCATAGCAGAACCGCAACAAGGCAGCCGGTTTGCTACCCTCACCAAATACGACTGGCTGATGTACAATACAGTCTAAATGTATAATCTAATCTGATCTAATACTTTTGTACTTTCACTCACTGGACTGGACAGTGGACAGTGTTAAGGTAGGACCCGAGACAAAACTAGCGAAAATAGCTGATCTACAAGCTCTCAACACGTTGTGCTGCGAGAGCTTGTAGATCAGCTATTTTCGGAGTTGCGCAACCCAGCACTCTTTAGCTAGTGGAGATGTGGTGTAATGTCATGATTCCTAATTACATTTGTTCAACACAAAATGCTGTGTTCAAGTTCAGGAGACTTCGGAAAAAAGCAATTTACCTGAATGCTGAGTTCTGTTTCCACTAATTGGTGTTAATAAAATGTTGCCTTCAATGCCTTGGCTCCAAGTGTGGCTATGCGCCTTATTGTCCCTTTAGGATCCTTCTGCCGTGGGCCGGCAGAAGACTTAGGTGTGCGTAGCATTCCTGTGCACATCCTCATCATCCATCTACTACTACAATTCTTTCTTATCCCATGTTAAAGCCCTACAATAATATCCTGTTCAGAAATATTAAGGCCATGTTATCCTGGGTAATTGTTTAATCAATCAGTAGTTCAGTTCAGTACTCACTAATAGGTAGGTTAAAACACAGTTTGCTTTGACACATGAAGATATGATCATACGGTGTGACACTAAATCATTTGGTGTGACATTCCAAATAGTGAGAAATCATACCTTTATTAATGATTAAACCAAAAAAATGTTTATGGATTACATAGAGAATATTATCAGGAAGAGTCACAAATATTTGTGTAATTTTAGAGAAAGTTTTGACAGAATACATTTAAAATATGTTGTAAGATCATGAACATGGGCCTCACACAGAGTGTCGATTATGAAAAAAATATACAGATATAATTAATTTTCAAAAAACTATAGTGGATCACTGGTTAGTTATGATAAAGGACTTTGATAAAGTGAGTAACTTAAGAAAGATGTACTCCATTTTCATTTTATGAACAATTATTTTCATGTCACACCATTTGACGATTTTAGGCACAAGTACAACAAACTGCTGAATAAAGTCTGATTCCAATAAAATATCTAAAAACAAAATGTATTTCCATAAGGTTGAGAGTGAGTAGAACAAAAGTAAATAACTTTTATGCCTGCAATTTAAAGTTTTTTTAAAAACACATTTTTTGGGGCGTCACGTCACTGACCCATATATTTTATAGTTGAAGGGCAAATACACTTATACACAGTAGTATGGTCAGCAATGTGCGAACGTTAGATAGCGAATATATTTGTTTAATTTCGTCATTTTAATATTATAAAATCACAACCCATTTCCTTAGAATATATGTATGTAAACATGGTTTCATCTTAAAGGAACCCTTTCTGTACATCTTGTACCCCTGTGGGTCCCGATCCACAGGTTGAGAACCATCTAGTCGTGTCTCTCATGGCACCACCCCCCCCGAGATCGTGGGTGGCTAGAATCGCGAGACGTCGGTCTCATTTGTAATGGTCTGAGATATTTCACTGGGCACAGCGGGATATACCGGGCCCGAATTCAAGACTGTCGTTTGAAATGAACACCGATAAACCCCCGGGCACGAGATCTGATCGGATCCAACATCGCGTTTCGTCTGTGAGGCTCTTAAAGGAGCAAACCATGATACAACTTTGTGATAATAGCTGTAGTATAGCGCTGTGTATTGTCGAAATGTAATGGGTTGAAGTGGCTATAATGTAATATTGTAATAACAATATAATAACAATACAGAGTAACTAGTAACTAAAACTAAAGTTTTCAAGTAAATGTAGTGGAGTGTACAATATTTGGATCCGAGATGTAGTGGAGTAGAAGTAAAAGTACGACAAGTATTTACAATGTAGACTACTTATGTAAATCTACTTAGTTGCTTTACACCACTGCCTTGGTTGCTAACGTTAATGTCATTGTCTGCAGCTCCAGCACAGCCTCAACCATGGACCCTTGATAGTCATAAGTATAGGCTACAGCATTCCACTAAATGGTAAATGGTGCATTTATACAGCACCTTTATCCAAGGTGCTTTACATAGATTGCGCATTACATTCACCCATTCACACACTGATGGCAGAGGAAACCATTCAAGGCACCAACCTGCTCACCGGGAGCAACTAGGGGTTCAGAGTCTTGCTCAAGGACTCTCCAACACCAACTCTGGGGGAGCCCAGGATTGAACTGGGAACCCTCCATGTTCTAATGATGGTTTCTCTACCCCTGAGCCACTGCAGTAGGCTACAGAGAATAATTAGTATCTGAGTAGATTCTCATATGAATTGTGGGCACTCTGCGATTCTGGACGAGCGGTTGGTCTGCCGTTCTGTGCGAGCATTCATAGGTAAGTAGGTGAGTAGGTGAATATTCCTAACCCCAGGGCGATGGTTCTGTCCCCAGGGGCGAGATTACTGGGCGAGATGGTTTTATGGTGAGTTTACCGGTTAACAACGCACGTCAGTTAAACCTTTCAGATTGCAATGAGTGTGAGTCTGAGGCAAGTAGCAGCAAAGAATGCACAACAGACTGGAGGGAGCTGTTGAAGTCCTTCCCTTTTAGGCGCCGTCCAAACAGTTGCGACACACACACACACACACACACACACACACACACACACACACACACACACACACACACACACACACACACACACACACACACACACACACACACACACACACACACACACACAGGGTTAGGGTTAGAGTTAGGGGGTTAGGTTTAGGGATAGAGGTTAGGTTAAGGCCACAGGACTTACATAAAAATGAATGGAAGTCTATGTAATGTCCTCGTGTGTGTGTGTGTGTGTGTGTGTGTGTGTGTGTGTGTGTGTGTGCGTGTGTGTGTGTGTGTGTGTGTGTGTGTGTGTGTGTGTGTGTGTGTGTGTGTGTGTGTGTTTGTGCGTGCGTGCATGTTCACACGTGTGTGTGTGTGTGTGTGTGTGTGTGTGTGTGTGTGTGTGTGTGTGTGTGTGTGTGTGTGTGTGTGTGTGTGTGTGTGTGTGTGTTTGTGCGTGCGTGAATGTTCACGCGTGCTGTGTGTGTGTGTGCGTGCGTGTGCGTGTGTCCAAGGCAGTCTCAGGCCCAGGGGCCATTGGACTCAGGATCTGGCCCTGTGATAGTGGCATCAATTCACTATATGAGCTCAAAGTGATACAACTTTTTCATTCAACCGCTTGACTCATTTGACTCCACAAATTGTGTGCATCTGTGCATATATGTGTAAATTAAGCTGATATATTATTATCATATTACAGTAATGTGATATTGACATGTTGTGTATTCTATGTAGCCTACATTCTATTTCAACATTGCAGATGACACACCATTTGTATAAATGGGCTGAACTGGGTGTCCGGCAGCGATATGAGGATTTTGTATACATTTACTTGTTTTGAGATATTAACGCCAACAATGAAAAAAGCTCACAAGTTCAAGTCTTCTACTCACCGAACGTGTTAAATGTCACAAACATGTTGATACAATGTTTTACTCTTGACATCTTTGTGAGAGACTGAACAAACAACTATAACACACCTCCACACATCCAACCTATTAACATGACCACTTGTCCAGCGTCTCCAACCCTCTCCACTGCCACCTGCCTCCATGTCTCCACTCTTCACTCGTCTGCCAATCACAGCGCATCCTGCTTGGGAATGGGCTTACTGTGTCCAAAAAGACATATTTGGCCGCTTGTATGCATGCCCCCACCCACTGAAATCAAAATAATTAAAATCACTAAAACAATAGAAAGCAGTAATGAAAAGGCAATCAATTTGGTGGCTGAACCAGTCCAGATAACACACACATCATCAATATAACGTTTCCATAATTGGATATGTCGTAAAAAGTGATTGTAATAAGGATTTTGCATAATTGGAGGCCATTTTATGCTCCCCGTGGCAGTGCCACCCTTTCTGTAGATTATTTTTTGTGAGGACCAGTTCAGTAAGGTGTTGCAAACATGCCGTCCTCTGCTCTGTTCTCTAATTGAGAAAATATTTGATAGCTTAAAAGCCACCTTGATGTGGAACGTTTGTGTACAAACTCTCCACATCGAAGGTGACCAGGATAAAATCCCTGTCAACTGCTTCTAGAGCTTGTACAACTTGGATAAAATCCCTGAAGAGGGGAGTGATAATACATCTTAAAAAGTCCTGAAGTCTCCCAGGAGGGACAGTAATATAGAATGAATGTGTTCTTTAAGTGGGGTTGCGTGCATTAGCGCAAGATGACAATAAAGGAAATCATTAAATGGAAAACATTCAATTAATTTCTGAAAAGCCTACTAAGCCTTAAAACCTGGCGAAAACAGTTGCGTGCATTAGCACAAAATTGGATGAGGATAAAGGAAATCATTAAATGGAAAACATTAAATTAACTTCTGAAAATGCTTCTAATCTAAGCCTACACTAACCTACTATAAAACTAGTAGAACCGCGATCTTGCCACACATGACTAATTATGGTTGTAAACAATAACACAGACAATATAAATCCTTATAGTCTAGTAGTGGGAAGAAGGGGTTATCAATCATCATGGCCCCAAATAACTTTTAAATATCTTACAATTGGCGACGAGTCTCTTACAAAATTGGCAAGAGTGCCTCTCATTACATAAAGCTATATAACCTCTCCATCATCGGCAATAGTCAGTGGTGCGTGTTCCCCACACTCCCGTGCCCCCACCGTTGCGCTCAAGTTCACCGGGAAAACCGTGGTCACCTCAGGTAGAATGTCTCCTTCAATTTGTAACATGACAAATTAAATATGACAAATCCTCACCTGCATAAGCTAAGCATGTGGATACAAACACACAAAGTTCAACAGATAATGGTAGAAGTTAAAATTATCGTTGTTGAGGTTATCATTTCACAGATTGAACATATAGTAATAATAAGTCATTATTGTGTGTGCTAAATTAAACAAAACAGATTTACAACATAAAACATAATCCATTTAGTAACAACAGGATACATTGCAGTGCAAAGTTTCAAACTTGAATATAACAAGTTGCAAACCATTCACTATTTATCCACTAGAAAGTACAGTACATGAGTCATGACTCATAAGTCCCTTGGGACTGAGGCAAGACCTCACACTTCCTCTTGCCATGTGCAGACAGTGCGTAGATCAAAAGCTTGAACAAGCAGGCAGTATCTCACACAGAACCATTATCAAACTCGACTTGCTGTGTGTGTGCCTGGGAGAGAGACACGCTCATGAACAAAAGACACAGCTTGTTAATTTGCAAAACACTTGTCTCTGAAAGCACAGATCATATTGTTTCATGTTTGACCTCTACACGCACACACACACACACGCACACGCACACACACGCACACGCACACGCGCACACGCACACGCACACGCACACGCACACGCACACACACACACACACACACACACACAATTAGAAATGTGTAAATTGCAAGTGCATGACCAGGGTAATGTGGGATGAACCATAACCAACAAATTACAGCAACCGGAAGCCAATGATCATAGTTCAAGGGGAGAGAACACAACATACATCAGCACCAACTTCCCTTGGCAGAGTTCATAGCTGTAACCACAGTCGGCCCAGCAACTCCCACACGCTCTTAACCCTGTGACTTAAGAGCTAGTCCACACCAAGACGAATCACATACGAATTCCACTTCCCCGGGTGGCCCTCTATGCCTCCACACGGCCCTGTGTAGAAAAAATTCTCTGCCCACATGAAAACGGCAAACGCTATAAATCCCTGTATGTGCGTCACCGAAGCGGGTGGCCGCGTCCCCCTGCTCTCATTGCAGCGCATCTCATTGTATAGCTATGCATCGTCCAAGTTTCACAATCTTCACACTTTAACATGCTCAATTGCTATTTAAACATTCAGTTAATATACATTTGCAAACTATTTCTAGAGCAGCGGCCGGGGGGTTAAGGTTCATTTTGGTCGCCTCCTGTGTCAATTCTCCCTGCCCACACAATAAAAAAACATAGGCTACAGTATACTAACATCGTGTCCTGTGTATCTCCTCCATGCGTTATTAGACTCAATAAATAAATGGACATTTCTCAAGTGAAAATCACGGCATAGGCGCACTGGTGGCGCAATCAAGAAAAGTGGATGTGATGCTTCTTTGTGAGCTTGTATGCAGTGCTGGTCGGCTATTTCAAACAGCCTAATAAGTATAAAATAGGTCTCCATTATTATGCTTGAAATCATTTGAGAAAATAAACTCATTACTAATACAGCAAATTAATAAATAGACTCACAGAACCCGTAAGGTATGCTGGTTGGATTGGCCAGAAATATCTATAAATCCACAAATAGGACCTACAGTATCATCCTTCCTTAACACTTTGCAAGCCACAGGGAGCCCCTTAATATTAAAACCGGAATATACCGGACATCTGAGCAAGGAGTCTCAGCCGCGCCGTCTTTTACCGTACAGGGTCATTAAAAACGAAATAAATGATTTTTATCCCAAAATCGGCGATCGTCTAACCTTCCCTAGTCACCACTCGTCCATCGATAGCGCATGGCTCGTCTGACATGAAGCAGAAGTGACGTCAGGTCCATTCCTTGCAGAGGCTTCCCAGCAGCCGTTCATTTTCTGTTTATACGTTAGTGCTAGTACAGCAGGAGTGCTGGGGGCTATGCGAGCGAAAATGCTCATATCTACTCTTGAGTCATCCGTGGATTAGTTGAGCTGACATTTACGTGAACGGATCGCGCACACGAAATGCACGCGGATAAGATGCGTCGGCCGAAACCCCCACTCTAAGCCAATGCAGATTGAAGAATTTCACTGGGAACTGTGGTGAGTATACAACGGGGATCGCGGTATGGTAATGGGGGATGAAGACCACGTGATATAGCGCTGGATGTCTGGTAAAATGAATGCGGTTCAGATCATAATATAATAATAGAAATTTCACGGCTAATCTACAACAAGCCATTCTATTTCGGCAAGCAAAGTGTTAATGTCCTTCTCCGTTTGCTCCTAATATAGGCTATAGGCCTATGCCTATAAATAAAAACACCTGGAGACCTTGCGCTGTTTTAATAGTGGAAATAATTTTAAAAACCGCAAATGGCCTATAATGCAGTGAAATGAATTCTCTGCCTCCCGGACGCTTTATTATGCTTATATCGTTTGACAGAGATAGAGAATAAAATCATGACTCATACAGCAAATTAACAGACTTCTCACGCCGTCATATCACCAGCCGCCACAAAGTGGAAAACTGCGTCAACTCAAGTGTCACTGAGACATCCACTTCGGCCGCGATGTGAGCAATTAAAGGGCTTAAAATACTGTATCTGATTCTGAAGTAATGATTAGATGAGTCGTTGTGTGTGCGTGAGAGCGTCTGGTGTGAGGAACGCTGCGTGCACGTTCCTGCGCACATCATTCTCTACATTAAGATCGACAGGCGACAGGAGGATCTACAACATTAACTCAACACGTCCAAAATGCCCATTGCTTACTAGCAGGCAGTTTAAATGAGGAGGGACTTTTGGATGGATGCGTGTGCAACAGATATTCAAGCAAAAGACGTGTTACTTGCAGCTTAATGTAAACATTTATCCATAATTTCTCATCCTAGTAAAGCCTGATAAAAGTATCAAACTCCCTGTAAAATGCAACAGAATACAGGAAATAACATCTACTCTTAAATGTTTCTGGGGGAGGACCCCCAGACCCCCCACCAAAATGATCCACAGTATAGGCTATTAACTACGTTTCTGCCTCAAAATTACATATTCATTATTGAGGGTTATTTGGAGAATTAAATAACACCCACCCAGTGCAACATACTGTACGTGGTTGGTGTAATAGTGACTCCAAGGGTCGATAAAATTTGAATAATAACAAAAATTATTGTAATATTTGTTGAACTTATATAGGCCCTATATCATTTTTTATATCTTTTTTTGCTGCACCAAATCCCCCCCCCCCCCCCCTCGCAAAAAAAGAAAAATCTCACTATTAGGTTTTCCTGAAAGTTGTCAGCCCCGTTAAAACCACACTCACTTATCCTGAAAGTGTCTTTTAACTTGTAAAGCTCTCTGTTACATACAAATGCACTTATAAGATAACAGCCTTTTTAAAGAATATTACTAATCATTTGAGGGACAGTAGATGGATCTACCTGCCATATGTGTGGTTTTAAAAGGCTCACCTTCCATTACATCTCTTCTAGCACTGACTAGTTGAAAGTCTTTTTTTCAAATGTCTAAAATCCATAAACAGGTCATGTTTGTTTACTTTGACATGATCACCAATTAAACCAAATTCTGTTAAAGGGGTATTTCACTTTAACCCATTAAAACACATTAAGTATAGGCCTATGTGTAATTTTTTGGCTATAGATATAGCAACAATTCTTAGGGTTTAGAACAGTGGTTCTCCATAACAGCACATAATCAAGCTCACAGCGCTTGTGTCTGCTATATTTGGAATCGTTGGAATCTGTCGTTTTGTTATTTCCATAAAAAAATAAAGGGAAGAAAAAGAAGGGGGCACAAGGGGGTAGAGAGGTCAATCAAAGAAAACAAACTAATTATCTTCCATATATAGATAAGATAATAAAGGTGTGTGAGCATAGCAGCAGTCTGTAGTCTGTACAGTACATGATATAGCCTTGACTATGGATGTAAACTGTAGAGAAAACACAAAAGACAAAAGTCAGTGTGTTTTACATGGGAGGCAAACAGGCATGGAGATGGAGAAGACCTGACCACACTCCAAGGAACCTGTTTCTGAATCTTTTAATGTTAGCATTTAAAACAACAACAAACAACAAAACAAACATCATCAAATTGTTGTTGATACATTAACTGCAAGATAATAGGCCAATGTGAAAAGGGTGGCATTTCTTCCTAGCCTCCTCACTTTGTATCGGAGGGCAAGTTTTTTTTTGCCCAGACGGATTGGTCTGGTTCCAGGCAAATTTCTTCCTGCCTGGTGCGAATCTGCATGCAAAGTTCCATAATCAGACAGTGCGTTCATGATTTGAGGCATTTTGTTCCAAATGAGTCACTCCTGCAAACCTCAGGCTCTTGGTGGCGCAAAAATAGACCAATGTGAAAAGGGTGCCATTTCTTCTTCAACCTAGTGGGAATGAGTTTGCAAGGTTTCACACCGGAAATAATTTATTTCCTGTGTGCAACCTTGCAAAATAAATAATGTGTCACACAGTGGCGGACAGACGGATAAAAATAGTCTCGGCCACGCCTTGGGCCTGGCGGAGACTGGCTGCCTGCAACAGAGAGAGCAGAGCACGTGTTCCAAACTTTTCATAATAACTTCATGTTGCGCTGCATGGGGACTTTCCTGGTCCATTCTGATGATTCAAACACATTTTTATAACTATATTTAATACTGCAATATCAACATTACTTTATCAATATGTGTAACACCAGAATGTTCCCATGGGGATCAATAAAGGTCTATCTATCCATCTGTCTGTCATCACACCTGGTGTGAAGTGAGTAAAGTGACTACTATTCATGAGTTAATGTCATTAAGCGTCCTGCTGGCCAATCACAGCGTATCCTGCAAAGCTTGGCTTACAACAAACTTTGAGCCACGCACTAGTGCCATATCTAGGTCCTGCTCTTTGTAAACTTGCCAAGCCATGACCCAGACATAATGAGACATACTTTCTTTGCTTTTTAGAAATGCAAATAAAAAAGAAGTTCTCCTTTTGCATTTTCACTCGTGTTCCTTGATATCATCACATAATGATAGGGGAAGATGGAGAAGTTCCTTTTTAAGCAGTCTCTTACTACTCTCTTCAGTCTGTGGCAAGATACTATTATTGTGTAATAGTGTAATTGTGTTATAGGCCAATACGTTTAATAGTCAGATAGTGAAATAAATGTAATAGTGTAATATGGCAATCAGTGTAATAGGACAATAAGTGTAATATTGTAATAGTAATAGTGTAATAGGCCAACAAGTGTAATAGGACAATAAGTGTAATAGGACAATAAGTATAGTGTAATAGGCCAACAAGTGTTATCATGTAATAGTGTAGTAAGTGTAATAGGGCAATAACGTGCACCCTGACGGTCGCTTCTCCCCCTTAGGGCGTCTTACTGGTGTAAATACTGTATGATTACTGAGTTAAGATCTCTCTCTCTCGTCTACACGCGGACAAGCTGTGACGTTTCTCACACAAAACTTTCAATAATAGTAGTCTAATACACTTTTTGATGATCACATTCTGATTTATTACACTTCTAGTGGTGTAATTTATTTATTACACTCTAAGTGTTAGTAGTGTAATTTATTTATTCTACATAATGTAAAATGTATTTACATAATTATGTAGTTAGTAGAACTATCAGTAGTAAGGGTTTAAATATAAGTCAGCTAGAACAACAAACAAGTTGTTGGCTCTGTTCCCAGACATTCCAAAAGGGAAGATGATGAAGTGCTGCCCCGACACTCTGGAAAATCATGACTAACAAGGTATAGCCCTTGGTGCTTGGTGATGTGAAGGATGCTGTTGAGCCACTTGACTTTCATCCACCCTAAACGACACTGTTCATTTTTTAGAATGATGTCATATTACAGTAAGTAAATATGACAATCTTTCCCCCGAAGACACAGTATGTCAGAGAGGAATGTCTGTTTACATTGGAAAAGAAGGAAAATAACGTGCGACGGAACTCACCCGGCGGAGCTCACTCTATAAATAATGAAGATAACATACTGGTCTCAGGCGAGCCCACAATTATTTGGGTATTAGATAGATGCCATATGTGCTGCTTTCACAAACAGTACAACAGTACAAACTAACAGGCTTCCATTACATCTCTTCTAGCACTGATACTTACATTACGTTGCTGACTAGTACTGTAGTTGAAAGTCTTTGTTTCAACTGTCTAAAATCCATAAACAGGTCAATGTTTGTTTACTTTGACATGATCATGCATCATCACATGATGACTAAAGAAATAAATAATGTGTCACAGTGACGGACAGACGGACAAAAATAGTCTCTAGCTGCAACAGAGAGAGCAGAGCACGTGTTCCAAACTTTTCATAATAACTCCATGTTGCGCTGCATGGGGACTTTCCTGGTCCATTCTGATGATTCAAACACATTTTTATAACTATATTTAATACTGCAATATCAACATTACTTTATCAATATGTGTAACACCAGAATGTTCCCATGCGGATCAATAAAGGTCTATCTATCCATCTGTCTGTCATCACACCTGGTGTGAAGTGAGTATGTGACTACTATTCATGAGTTAATGTCATTAAGCGTCCTGCTGGCCAATCACAGTGTATCCTGCAAAGCTTGGCTTACAACAAACTTTGAGCCACGCATTAGTGCCATATCTAGGTCAGATGTAGGCCACACTTCTTTTTGGGGGGCCTGACATATTTTGGAAACCCGACCGCAACATCTCTCTGTTCAGCATCATTGGTTAAAGCGACACTTTTTAATGAATAAAATGCCAATTGTCCAATCTGTATGGTAGAGAATGTTAACACAATATGGCTGTATTTGGTATTCCGTTCATGTCAATAACAGAGGCCCCCAAAAAAGCAACTGTCGCATCACACCCATCACACCATAATGGCACCATGTGATACTGTAAATGCACCACATTTGGACAAAAATAGCTTTCAGTATAATAATGGAAGTAAACCACTTGTAGACACGGAAGGGACTAGCCAAAACTGACATTGCACTGATTGTGATGAGCTGACTGTTTTATTCTCACATCAACACTAAACTAGATCTTCCTGTTGGCAGGGTAGGTCTTTCTCTCTACAGTTATCAGTAGATAAAAGAACACTAAACTAGATCTGAAAGTGGTCTTTAGCTGTACTGATTAATTCTTCACACTGATTGGTGTAAAGGGTACGTGGCCTGTCACAGACATGCACATATCTGAACCAGGGGCCATCAATATGTCCAGGTATCCACGGACATTTGTGCCCGTGGCAAGACTTGGCCTTTTCCATGGCATTTTTTGTTTGTTTCTTGCATAACATTATAACGTTCTTATTCTGCTCATAACACTGTATGGCACATTAGGAGTCCACTAGGACAGTGTTTCTCAAAGGTTTTATTTTCAAGGACTAATGTAATGGTCATGTAAATGCAATGTTATATGAGATACATAAAGGTTTCCTGTGCAAATAAGCCGAAAAGCTTACAAGGATCTCCTTTTAGTTGACCTTGAACCAGTTAACTGTACAGTCATGAAACTGTACCTTTTCCTATGCAAACTACTAATAAAGTCTTCAATCAATCAATCAATCAATGGTCATTTAGGGCTATGTCTGCTATGTGTTTGTGTATTCATAACATTTTCTGTCGGTGACAAAAATAGAATTTTGACCAAGATTTCCACCACAAGCCAGCATGGCGATGACCCCTCTTCTGAAGAGACTGATATAGAACCACAATACTTTGAGAAAAGGTTTCTCGCATGCATGTGTGTGTGCGTGCGTGTGTGTGTGTGTGTGTGTGTGTGTGGTTGGTGTGTAACGACAGGTCCAATGGCTGTCAATCGGGCCAATCAATAAAAGGTTGTGGGAATCTGCCTGTTTAAGTGTACTAAATCAAACAAAACCAATTTACAACATGAAACGTAAAGCATGATCCATTTAGTAACAACGGGATAGGCCTACATTGCAGTTTCCAACTTGAATATAACAGTCTGCCACCGTTCACAAAATGCATGGGATTGGGATACCATAAATGAGTCATAGCTTAAGATCTCTCTACTCTCTCTCTCTGACTCTCTCTCTCTCTCTCTCTCTCTCTCTCTCTCTCTCTCTCTCTCTCTCTCTCTCTCTTCGTTGTTACACCTGCCTTGTAATTAAACCCCTGATGAGCCAACTAGTTCTACTACCTATGTAATGGTCTTGTGTAAATTATCTACACGCTGAAATGGGTATGAAAATACCACCACGGTCTGAGAGAGAGAGAGAGAGAGAGAGAGAGAGAGAGAGAGAGGAGGGAGAGGGAGGGAGGGAGGGGAGGGGAGTCGTGTTAAATCAACTTGCTGTGTTGTGTCGGGAGAGACACACGTCGATGAACACAGACACACACACACAGCTCGTTCATTTGCAAAACACCTCTGAAAACACAGATCATGTTGTTTACTGTCTCTCACACACACGCACGCACGCACGCACGCGCACACACGCACACACACACACACACACACACACACACACACACACACACACACACACACACACAGTCACAGTCACTGCTTTCAGTCTGCCAGTCATTTAATCCCTCTGGTTTAATTCCTCTGGATGTCTGATCACCAAAACTGAACTATAGTAGCCATGATTCAATTAGAAATGTGTAAATTGCAAGTGCAAGACGAGAGTAATTGTATGGGCGGCATAGCTCAGGGGTAGAGAAACCGTTATTAGAGCACGAAGGGTTCCCGAAGGGTTCCCAGTTCGAATCCGGGCTCCCCCTGAGTTAATGTCGAAGAGTTCTTGAGCAAGACTCTAAACCCCTAATTGCTCCTGGTAATTAGGTTGCTGCCTTGCATGGTTTCCTCCGCCACGGGTGTATGAATGTGTGTGAATGGGTGAATGTAATGCACAATCTATGTAAAGCGCTTATATAAATGCACCATTTACCATATGTACCTGTCAAACTACGTCAAAGATGTCCACAATCACAACACCAGGGCAGCTCCACTAATCACGTTCAAACCAGATTTGGCTCAAACAAAGTTCTCCTGCTATGCCACAAAAATGTGGAATGCATTCCACATTTTTTTTACCAACGGCCTTAAAGGAGTGTAGAACTCTCCTTTAAAACTGCTCTGAAATAACACTTACAGGTGGTTGTAACACGAAACTGGCCCTGTAAAAGGTCAAAGCCAAAGCCTAAGCCTTTTTTGCGGATCTGCACTGATCTCAGAAATAGCCCCCATGTAATCCTCAAAACTGAAATCAGTCCCCAGGACTGAGAACTTTAACCCCTAGCTGTGTCTGTCATTTATGTCTCAATTATGAATTGAGTACAAAGCACCCAAATTTAAACAAGCTATTTTTTCTTGGGCTTAAATTGTATCTGTACTGTCTTGTGCTTTTCCTATGCGAACTGCTTATACAGTATTCAATCAATAAGAAATCAAGAATGAGCACACATTAAAATATGAAGATCCTTCATATATCCTTCCTCATTTTGTAGGCAGAGGAGAATTTCTGCCCCCAGTTTCCGTGAATCTTTTTACTATTTTTACTATTTACACATTTTTGTTCTCTTTGTTGTTGAAAGGAAAGTGTTAGAATTATACTTTGGTCGTTATTTTTTAGTCGTTGTTTTTTGAAATAGCGAGGGACAGAAAATGCTCTGGTGGCAGATTCTCCTCTGCCTACAAAATGATGTCACGGCTTAAAAGCCCAATAGGGTAACAGAGAAGGTGGGCACCAAAACAATGAAAACATTCTGGGCACTTGGGCGAAATGGGGGCACCCGGAAGAGTGGCCACTTTGAGGGGAGAAGAGTGGGCACTAGAGAAAATGTTTCCTGGTGCACAGTCTTCCCCCAAAAAACATTTCCCAGATTTCCCTAGTGACCACCTTTCCTATATTCCTATATATCCTGCTATACCACCAAAATGTGGAAATCCTTACCAAAGGCCTTAAAGGAGTGCCAATCTCTAGCATCCTTTAAAACCGCCCTGAAAACCCACTTACAGGCAGAAGCCTGTAACTTTTAGACCTAGCCTAACCGCACCCTCACTATTGTAAATACTTCTTTGCACTGTTTTTTTGTTCTTCTGTCATGTTTTTTTGTTCACTTTGTCATTTTGGAATGTAACAAGCATTATGATAGGCTGAGGATATAGGCAATAAGTCACGATGAAGCAGCAGTGTTAGGATTATAGATTATAGAGCATCAGCTGATAAAGTAGACAAAGTACATGTAACTACAGACATTCATATAAATGTGAAAGGACCGCAATGGACATTTCACTGCATTGTATGATATAAACATAATACATAATACAATTATATAGCCTTGATTGCCACTAGTTCGCCCGACCTACATTTAACAGGGGGAACAGGGGGCCAACCACTAGTTTGCCACCCAAACTGAGGCATTACGTTGAGCATGAACATCATTTGTGTAGTGGCCATCCTAAACAAACATTTTGCCACAGTGGGCACTAGGAAACCGTCTTTGACACATTCAATACAAAACGGAATGTCCAAAACTTTATTACAGTTGACAGGAGTAATTACAGCAAAGTTTTATATGCGAATCATCACACAGAACGGTAAAAAGCGTGACATCTCCCCAGCGTGCCCATACCATTTCCTTCATCAAGCTGCCTGCTTCACCTGTGACCCTTATTACAGGTCTGCTCAATACTGCGGCACCCCTCCACCTAGGGTAAACCCACCCATCAATGCACTCAGGTAGAATGGCTCATTCAATTTGTGACATGACAAATTAAATATGGCAAATCCTCACCTGCATAAGCTAAGCATGTGGATACAAACACACAGTTCAACAGATAATGGTAGAAGTTAAATTATCGGTTGGTGAAGTTATCATATTGAACATATAGTAATAAGTAATTATTTAAGTGTGCTAAATTAAACAAAACCGATTTACAACATAAAACATAATCTACTTAGTAACAACAGGATACATTGCAGTGCAAAGTTTCCATGCATGCAAACCATTCATACTAGAAAGTGGGATACAGTAAATGAGTCATGACTCATAAGATCTCTCTCTCTCTCTCTCTCCCCCCATGGGACCTTGGAAATACCTCACTTCCTCTTGTGTGCGGACAGTGCGTAGAGCAAAAGCTACCCCAAAAGCTACCCCCTCTCTCTCTCTATAAGTAGCAGGCTCTCACACAGAACCATTATAAAACTCAACTTGCTGTGCGTGTGCCTGGGAGAGACACACGTTAATGAACAAAGACACATACACGCAGCTTGTAATTAATTTGCAAAACACCTCTGTAAGCTCTGAAAGCTCAGATCATGTTGTTTCGTGTCTGACCTCTACACACACGCACGCACGCACGGCGCACGCACGGCGCACGCACGCACGCACGCACGCACGCACGCACACACACACACACACACACAATGAGAAATGTGTAAATTGCAAGTGCAAGACCAGCAATGTGGGATGAACCCATAACCAACAAATGCAAACCGGAAGCCAAATGTTCAAGGGGATCACCTTGGCACAGTTCATAGCTGTAACCACAGTCTGCCCAGCAACTCCCACACGCTCTTAACCCTGTGACTTTGCCTGTGGTTCTTTGCCGGTGGAAAAGGCCCCTGTGACTCAATGCCTGATATTGCTGTTTCAGCACAGCAATTGTTGATATTATGTGTTTTGTTAATGGAAGTCGAAAAAGGAGGAAAACAATAGAAGGAATACAAATGAGAAATACATTTATCAACCAAATAGGTTTACCTGTTACTAATTTAGTTATTAAAGGTGATACACCATGAAAATGCACTTTTCCTATTTTAAAACCTTTTTTTGGGGTCCCACTAGCACCTTCTATCCTCACAAAGTCCCATTTCAGACCGTTGTGTCTTTCTCTGGTTTTGGGAAGGTGGAGGTTAAAAGCATCCCACGGGTTCTCAAAACAGGCTCTCCAGATTTGCTGCCGTTTGTGACGTCATAAACGGCCGTTTTTTTAAGATTCTTTTCTGTCAGCAGAGTTTGGTTTTACTGATAATGTCTTCATTAACAGCTAATGAGACCAGCCAATGTCAGAGCGGAATATCTGTTATACTTGATGTTTAAGTACTTAACCCCCAGCATCCATATTCTGGGGGGAACGTTCACCAAAAGATGCTGATCTACGTACAAGCTCACAGCGCATCACAGAGTGACTTGTTGTGCAGCTTGTAGATCTTTGTCCTATGCCTTTGGCCGGGCGTCAAAAAGTATAAGCCTAGGCTATGTCTGACTAGGCCTAATAACATTTCAGTAACACTTATTCCTCCTCCTGAATAACAACAACCCTGCATCTTGTGAATATTGTTTCCTCTGATGACTCCCCCCAGCATGTGTAAGGAAGGACTGCCCACCACATTTGGGTGAAAGCAGACTTCAGTTCTACCTGCTTCTGTATGTCACAATAAACTAAACCAGCTAAAACTACTTTACATAAATCAATACAGAATAGAGAGACACACTGTCTGAAGAAGTGGTCTGGAGCTAAATCTATAAAGTGTATGCTTGATATGACCACTAAATTAAAACCAACATTATCCATTCAGTAATGAGGGAGTACATCACTGTGTACTACAGACAGCTTCCCTCCCCCGCACTTTGTCACTTTTCCCGCAGAACTCTTAACTTCTCCCCATGGCAGCCCTGGAGCTGCACACTGCTCTAACATGGATGCGTTACGTTGTATGCCTGGAGGAAACAAGTCATTTCCCCATGGGTATCACTACATAACCATTATTGTAATTCATGCCAGTAATTAATTTTATGTCATTGTAATTGCATAAACCACACTCACTTAAACTGAATGTGTCTTTTAACTCTGGTCCTTTTGGCGAATTACGTCTAGGACCTGCCTTGCTGCACCCGCTTCTGATGTTATCATGTCATAACTTGTAAAGCTCTCTGTTGCAAATGCACTTATAAGATAACAGCCTTTTTAAAGAATATCACTATAATCATTTGAGGGACAGTAGATAGATCTACCTGCCATATGTGTTGTTTTCACATGCAGGACAACTGTACAAACTAAAAGGCTCACCTTCCATTACATCTCTTCTAGCACTGATACTCACATTACGTTGCTGACTAGTACTGTAGTTGAAAGTCTTTGTTTCAACTGTCTAAAATCCATAAACGGGTCATGGGGGTATTTCACTTTAACCCATTAAAACACATTAAGTTTAGGCCTATGTGTCATTTTTGGCTATAGATATAGCAACAACTCTTAGAGTTTAGAACAGTGGTTCTCCAAAATAGCAGATAATCAAGCTCACAGCGCTTGTGTCTGCTATTTTTGGAATCATTGGAATCTATCGTTTTGTTATTTCCATAAAAAAAGAAAGGGAAGAAAAAGAAGGGGGCGCAAGGGGGTAGAGAGGTCAATCAAAGAAAACAAACTAGTGCATTGTACTTTTATTTTTGAATTAGTTTATTATTATTTTTTTGGAGGCAACCTGACCAAAACACATATAGGGTAAAATCTGCCTTTTATCATATCCCTTCATCCCTTGCTAGATTTCGGCTGGCCCTGTTGCTATAGATTTCGCGAGCCCTCTCATAACTAACACAGTGGATTGTCATCCCGCTAGTGCGGTTATTTCTTCAGCTTCAAAGTAAATATTTTTTATTGGATTGTGTTTACACAACGTCCTGAGACCAACCAAACCGCTGTTTTGACCTCACAGGCACCCTTACTTGTCAAACGGCTTCTGCTCTGCACCAGAGCAGAGAGAGGAGAGCCTATAGTCCGGGAGCCAAATGGTGATTTTTGGCTGCGGCCAAATCTAGTTGGGCTCCCATCGACTTTAGTGATGAAAAGTGATGAGTCAGAGTTTTGTGGGTGCTGTGGTGACACCGAAGGTCACCGACTCGGGCGCCCTAGCTAAATCATTAGAGCATGCCCTGAGCTACATCTGTGCAAAATTTTGCACTTTTAGACTGATTAGCACAAGAAAAAAAAACCTAAGGCCTTCGACTAACATGAATACTCACCCATACGTGTATTGTTTTCTGAGGCCATTTCTAGCCCACGGAATGTTTTTTGTGCAAAACAAATGCCTGCAATGGATTCAGCATCATGACAAACCCCTAGTTAGACCCCTCAGATCCTCCTTAAATACCCAGAAAAAAAAAATCTTTTTCTGGGTATTTTCCTCCTGGGTGGATTTCTTGTGTTTCAGGCATTAAGGGGTTAATAATAAAAAATGCTCAATGGATATCACTGGTCATCATCTTGAATCCTTAAGAGGTGACCCCAAGCTACAAGAATCAGTTGAGAAAAAAACTTTTACAGGCGAATCCACGTTCACCCCCACGGCTCCCGGACTACTAGAAAGGGAGGTGAGGAGCAGAGGAGCTTCTCATCTGTTCATGGACGAAAAACCCCCGCGAGGGCCCCTGGACGATATATTTTTAAGGCCCCCCACCCTCCACCATAACCCCTCCCCTCCCTCCCGACATGCACTACCCAGCTTGGATTTTATGCTATGATGATCATCTGTGGGCCAAGAAAGCACCTGTAGACAACAGAGGAGGGGCCCACACATTTGATTTTTAATTAACGTATACTGTACATTTAACTTTAGTAAGTTGTCAATGACCACATGGCCCAGTTCCCCCAAGGGCCCCTGAGAGCCAAGGGCCCCTGGCAATGGCCCCACCGGCCCGATGGTTAATCCCTGCATCTGTTTGACAAGTAAAGGTGCCTGTGAGGTCAAAACAGCGGTTTGGTTGGTCTCAGGACGTTGTGTAAACACAATCCAATAAAAAGACTAACTTTTAAGGTAAAGAAATAACCGCACTAGCGGGATGACAATCCACCGTGTTAGTTAGGAGAGGGCCCACGAAATCTAGCAACAGGGGCAGCAATGAAAAAAATCGACTAAAGCAGGTATGAAGGGGTATGATAAAAGGCAGATTTAACCCTATATGTGTTTTGGTCAGGATGCCTCTTGACAAATTGTGGAGTGACTGAACCTTGAACTAAAACTCATCACCGTACACAAAATCTCTCTGCTCAGCATCAGATAATACATGAACCTGTTTGTAAAGTCTGCGCACTTCTCTCACAATGACTGTCATCCAAATAGTAGCAGCCATCAGCCTATTATACAGTGCTGTGTTCTAGATTTTTGTGTGGTGCAGCTATAGGCCTATACATTTTTTTGTCTTAAAGCGAACCCACAATTGTTTCGAAGGAACAATATGTTCTAGTTTGTTCTATTCCCTTTTAACCAAAAAAAGTTAAACTATATCCGTTTGCACTATATTTTACCTTTGCAAATACAGGCTACTTTGTGCGTCGCCTTGCAATCACCTCTCTCTAGATTTGAGAGTTTCTCAAACTGGCGAGCATGTGTGTCCCGAGGCAGCGCAGATCGCGCCATTATTGCACTCGTAAACGCAACCATTGCTATTAATGAGGGTGCCATCCGCTAGCCTGACTGCAAGCGTCAGACTCTATCACACACTTCGTTGACAGGGGGTGGTGTTGTGCAGTCTGGTTTATTAACCAGGCTAGCCATCCGCAGCCTATCTGAGGCTAATTCTCTCAGAACAAGTTTGGCCACTCATCTGTGGGGGTGGGCAATTATAGCCAGCAGTCAAGGCAGGCAACATTTACACTTGTTGTTCCCCCAGCAGCCCCCCACCCATCTGAGGATTCTGAGCGTATACAGAGCGCATTTCATGGACGTATCGAGTGGGCAGACGCTATTCCTAATGTATTTTCCGACACTGTATACGTGCGTTACAGGTAGAACACAGCACTGAGCCTATAGCCTACTGCAAAACAATATACAACCTTGAAGGCTGTGTGTCCTCCTTCCATCGCAGAAGGCTAAAAAATTACAGACAACGTGCTGGACATTGAACGGCTCGCATAACTCTATACGCCCCGGCTGAACCAGACGGGTTGTTCAGTATGTTCACTCTCAAGGTGGACCGTCCACTTTCTATCTCTCTCCTGTCTCACTCTCTCATTCACACACACACACACACACACACACACACACACACACACACACACACACACACACACACACACACACACACACACACACACACACGCACACACACACACACACACACACACACACGGGAAGAAAGCTCTCCACCTCGTGCCAAATCCATCCCTGCCCCTCTCCTCTCCACTGTCACCTTGCCCTTCCACCTCCACTCCCAACTCCCGGGTCTCACCTTTTAGAAGAACAATCCTGCAGTATAAAATGTGGGTGAAAATCGGTGAAGGAGGTGGGAAAACGATAGTACCACACCGACCCGGGCTGGGATCGTTCCGCTGCTATGCTGTCCGTTAAAAGTTTAATCGGTATCGCAAACAAATAAAAAGCCTTCCAAAAAAAGCCTTCCAAACGGAAAGCGCTCCAAGAATAATGTGGCGAAGGTAGCTAGAGCCGCTTTAACTTGTAACATAATAGCCCCATATAGAACCTCACCCGTCGCTGCATACTGTTGTGCTCCGAGATGAGGTCCTATAAAGGTCTCACAGGGCTGGTTCGGAACGCCTCCATGTCGAGTTAGAAAACACTTTTCCCGAAATTGTATCCAAAAAGTAAAGGTAGTTTCACGCTCCCAGACTATGGTTTCCTATCCCAGGGTACATAAAACATGCAACAGGGCATGAAACAAACGCTTACATCTTTAGTTTTGTAATGTTTTCCCTGGAAAAGCCGCGGCGTAGTCTTGCATGGCCAGAATGTTGCCTATGACGATTTGCAAATGCTCCCTGGCTACGCAAGACTACAATACTGGCATCTGCTGCCGGGGGAGTTCTGGTTGAATGGGAAAACATTACAAAACTAACGATTTAAGTGGTTGTTTCATGGTGCATGTTTTTTTTTTTACTTTGTCATTCAAGCCGCGGCCATCGCTACACCTCCCCATTATTTATTTATACTTTTGCAGATCTGCACTGATCTCAGAAACAGCCCCTATGGAAACCTCAAGACTGAAATCAGTCCCCAGGACTGAGAACTTTAACCCCTGGGTTTGAATATAAGGCAGCTAGAACAACAAACAAGTTGTTGGCTCTGTTCCCAGACATTCCAAAAGGAAGATGGCGAAGTGCTGGCCCGACGCTCTGGAAAATGATGATTAACAAGGTGTAGGCCTACAGTTGGTGATGTGAAGGATTCTGTTGAGCCACACTTAACCAAACATAAGAGCTACTGTATGATAGATTCATTCAAACCAAGAAGTTACCAACAAAGCAGCACAAAAGGAAAATGTTCTAAACATTACTGTTTTCAGCCAGATAGTGTAGCTAGATAGTGAACATATGTCATATTACAGTAAGTAAATATGATTATCTTTCCCCCAAAGACTCTCTCTCTCTCTCTAGGTCGTCCTCAGACGAGCCTTCCATCGTCGCTTCCAGTCATCCCGGTTCTCCATACATCTGGCCAGCTCGTTGGTGCTTTGTGCTCCTACGTCTTTCTTGAGTACATCCACGTATGTTATTGAGGGACGTCCTCGTGACCGGTGCCCATGTGTTGGTTCCCACAGCACCAGTTTGCTGGCAGGAACCCCAAAGACACTTGATGTTTAACCACTTAAACCCCATCACCATCCATATTATGGGGGGAACAAAAAAAAAAAAAATAGCCGATCTACAAGCTGACAACGTGTCACAAAGTGACGTGTTGTGAGCTTGTAGATCTCTGTCCCCTGCCTTTGGCCTGGCAGAGTCAAAAAAGCAAACTATGTCTGACTAATGACATTTGGGAGATGGGCAGATTTCAGTTCTACCTGCCACTGTCTGTCATAATAAACTAAATCAACTAAAGCAACTGTTCATAAATCAATGCAGAATAGAGAGACACACTGTCTGAAGAACTGGTCTGGAGCTAAATCTATAAAGTGTATGCTTGATATGACCACTAAATTATAAAACCACCAAACCCCAAATTCAGGCGCATGCTCTGCTGCGACTACACGGTCTGTTCATTTGTCACGTCGTGTCCAGTCTTTCGTCTGTTTTTGTTTACTGTCTGTCTGTCCGTCTGAGTCCCCACTGTCCGGCTTAAAAGTACATCATGCTAGACATGTACAGAACTAACTGGGTCGTTTTTATAATCCTGTGGATCATAAACGACAGCTCGACAGGACAACTCACCTGATATGAACAATAAGGCCATTACACGCTTAGCACTCTCAATAACAAGTGAAACTGACCAATGTGACCATCCTCTGCATCGCCACTTCGACCTAATGCCATCTGGGCGAAGATACAGAACCTTGGCATGGCACAAAGTTCGGTTTAAAAGGAGTTTTGTCCCCTCAGCCATTGCTGCTCTTAACAATCTGCTAAACAATCGCCCCCTGTCGTACTGATGATTTGTCTATGTTTGTGTTGTTATTTGGCTATGTGTTGTTTCTTGTTTGAACAGACTGTGAAGACAAATTTCCCTTCGGGGACAATAAAGATTATTATTATTATCCATTCAGTAATGAGGGAGTACATCACTGTGTACAGAAAGACAGCTTCTGAAGTGGCTACATCTCACACTCGCGCATCATGTGTATGGTATATGTATGCTTGTGTACTTTCACTAGTGTAGGCTACTGTAGGCATACATAGAATTAACGTTATAGCACTTTACTTTCCCCATCATCATTGTCTCCACCAGCCGAAGGCATGGGGGAGAGTATGTTTTCCCCTCCGTCCGTCCGTGTGTCCGTCCGTCCGTCCGTCCGTGCGTCCGTCCGTGTGTGTGTGTGTCCTCGCAGTTTGTGTGCAGCTAATCTCAGTCGCCGTTGGCCCGGTCGCTGCCAAAGTGAGCACACACATTCCCTGGATGCCAATCTAGAACCTCTGCCCTAAATCTTTCAAATGGGCATTTTCTAGCGCCACCTAGAGGCCGATGTTCGCAAAACACATTTCTGTGCACTACTCTTACAGATTTTGTCCAAAAATCTTACAAATCGGTAGGCAGTATCTCGACAGTCATGTGATCAACACGGATCTGTCCGATTTTGCATATTCCATCCTGATTGGCTAAGATTGGCTTCCAAAGTTTGTAGGATTGAGCCGTTTTGAACAAAATGCCTCAAATCCCAAACGCAAAGTGCAATTATCATGAAATCGCGCACACACGTTCCCACTAGGTCGAGGAAGAAATGCCACTTCACATTTTTTAAATCAGCCTCATGGTGGCGCTATAACAGGCCGATTCGTGGTTTTACCTATAACTCCACCGATCAGTTTCAAACTTTGTAAGCGCACTCCCTAGAGGCCAAGAAAAAACCCTTACCCTGCATTTTTCACATCAGCCTTTTATAGCGCCACCAGGAGGCCAGCTTATGTAAAACACAATTTTTCCTATTATTCCTTGAGATTTTATCCAAAAATCATGCAAATCGGTACACAGTATCTCTATAGTCATGTGATCAAGTCCGACCCGTCTGATATTTCATATTCCATACTAATTGGCTAATATTGGCTTCCAAAGTTTGCGGGATTGCTCAGTTTTTGAACAAAATGCTTCAAAACATCAACGCAGCTTGTGATTACCGTGGAATTTGCCACACATGTTCCCACTATGTCAAGGAATAAATGCTACCCTTTTCATGTTGGCCTTTTATAGCGCCACCAGCAGGTAGACTTTAGGAAAACACATTTTTGGAACACAATGCCTCAAATCATGCATGCAGTGTCCGATTGCCATGAAAGGTCTAAGGTGAAGAACATATTCCAGCCTTTTTACATTGGCCTATTATACAGTAGCACTAGGACGCATGGCCTGGTGGAGACATGTGCTCGTTGTGCATGTGGGCCTATGCAAGTATGAGTCACTATACTGTACATACTGTGTGTGTGTGTGTGTGTGTGTGTGTGTGTGTGTGTGTGTGTGCGTGCGTGCGTGCGTGCGTGCGTGCGTGCGTGGAAGTTAGAGGCTCCATGGTCTTTGTAGCCAGGGCAGGAATGACAGCATTTTCTTGGCCATGAAAGAGGAAGAAACCTTGTAATAACTCCAGATGTGCAGCACTCTCTCTCTCTCTCTCACACACACGCACACACACACGCGCACACACACACACACACACACACACACACACACACACACACACACACACACACACACACACACATACACACACACAAAGAAAACAACAAAAGTCTGGTCGGGCCCGGCAACTCCCACCCTTAACCCTGTGACTCAATTCCTGATATAGCTGTTGCGCAGCAATTGTTGATGAGAAATACATTTATCAACAAAATAGGGTTACCTAACCTTTAGTTATTACTACTAGTAGTAGCCTACTTTGCTTAACCTATTTTAGTGATTTTTATACCATTATACAGTATATATTGTAGCCTACATTATGTTGGACACAACACATTTTCTGTAGGCTACATACATGTGCTCTAGCATTAGCACATATTCAAACCTACTTTGAATATGCAGTCCACGCATGGTACCGTAGGTTGCAACTCAAAGGCCTTAAAAACAAGGCTCCAAATATCCCAAAAATAAACTGGTTAGGCTACTGCTTGGCCTAACATCTCAGACTCATCTTGACCCTGATCATTTTACCAGGGTGGGATGGCTCAGGGTAGATGACAGAGGCTCAATCAAAGGGTTACATTCGTTCTCCTGCTATGCCACAAAGAATGTAGAATGCCCTACCCACAGTCCCCCCTCCCTGTTTACTGTAGTTTTATTTTTTACTGACATATTTTTCTGTCATGTAATGTCTTAATGAATTGAGTACAAAGGACTCCAATGTAAACAAGCATTCTTGGGTTTAAATCCTATAGACCTTGTAGGCCTATCTGAACTGCACTGTCTTGTGCTTTTCCTATGCGAACTGCTAATAGAGTATTCAATCAATAAAAATCAAACCTCGGTTCGAAGTGGAGCCGTGAATTTGAGCAGTTCCAGGTCTATGTTTTTGATTGAAGTGATTTGTAATTATAATCAAAATCTACAAAGTATTTACAAAATAAATAACTTTTGAACGGCTCTTTGAAAAGAACGGATCCCAGAGATTCGGCTCACTTCAAAGTGACATAAATCCCATCCAAAAAATCGGCTCACTTCAAAGTGACATAAATCCCATCCAAAAAATCGGCTCACTTCAAAGTGACATAAATCCCATCCAAAAAATCGTCTCACTTCAAAGTGACATAAATCCCATCCAAAAAATCGGCTCACTTCAAAGTGACATAAATCCCATCCAAAGAATTGCGCATGGGCAGATCCTGTTCATTCTCGACTGGACACAGACTCTGGTGAGACAGGACACACATTGCCACTCAGAGGGAGCTCATGTGCTCTGCACACGGCTCCAAAAATCAAGAATGAGCACACATTAAAATATGATGGCCCTTCAGCGGTTCTGCAGTCGTTCTTTGGGGTGGTGGTGCTATACACACGCATCGCATCCACACACGCACACACGCACATACTCTTGCTGAACTTTTTGGCATTCACAGTGCAAATCCCATGCACGCACGCATGCACGGTGGTAAATCCCCCAGCTGTGGTTTGGACTGTACAACACAGGGATGCGTTACCAGAAGATCACTCCAGGAATAAGGCTACCATTGTGTTGGACTTGCCCTCCTGCTGGGCCCTCGGTTCACCCCCCCCCCCCCTCCCACATCCTATCTCAATGCTCTAAACCAAACAAAGCCAAAATAAAACACAGGCTAACATAATGTAGCAGCATGTCAGTGGTGGGCCCCGGAGCAAGGCCCTGTAGACAGCAACACACTCAGCTAAGATTTCCTCCCTGCCATGCAGGCCTGTGTGTGTGTGTGTGTGTGTGTGTGTGTGTGTGTGTGTGTGTGTGTGTGTGTGTGTGTGTGTGTCTGTGTGTGTCTTTGAGTGACTGTGTGTGTGTGTGTGTGTGTGTGTGTGTGTGTGTGTGTGTGTGTGTGTGTGTGTGTGTGTGTGTGTGTGTGTGTGTGTGTGTGTGTGTGTGTGTGTGTGTTTGTATGTGTGTGTGTGTGCGTGCCAGCAGCAGATTGAGTGATGTGTCCTGTGAAGCTGTGGTGGGTGTGCGCAACATGCCAGAGTTAAGTCCCAGCGGGGAACCACTCCTCCCCAGGCCCTCAGGCCACCACATTTCATCAATCTCTCCACTGGGAAAGACCTGCCACGCAGGACAGCAGTTGTTCCAGGTGAAAACACACAGATGCACATACGCGCTCCCTCTCTCTCTCTCTCTCTCTCTCTCTCTCTCTCTCTCTCTCTCTCTCTCTCTCTCGCTCTCTCTCTCTCTCACTCTCTCTCTCTCTCACACACACACACACACACACACACACACACACACACACACACACACACACACACACACACACACACACACACACACACACACACACACACACACACACACACACACACACACACGCACACACACACACACACACACACACACACACACACACACAATTCTATGAATATGCCTAACTGAAGGGCTATAAAAAAATAAATATGCCATATATATCTATACTATAATTTTGCGAATGTCTGTCTGAGTGTCTGTCTGTCTGTCTGAAACAGCGTTTCTCCTCAGTGGCTGGAGCAATTGATCTGAAATCGCATCACAATTAGCATATGAACACACCTGACATAACTGTGAAGCCCGTTTGTCACTTTCACAAATCGTATGCTGTATATTAGCATTTTTATGGTGTATCTACTATCTATTCTGCATCTAGCTTGAGGCTCATCTATTCTGCATCTAGCATGAGGCAACATGTTTAACCAGCTCTCTTTGTGTGTGTGTGTGTGTGTGTGTGTGTGTGTGTGTGTGTGTGTGTGTGTGTGTGTGTGTGTGTGTGTGCGTGCAGGCAGGCGGGTGTGTGCGTGGGCGGGTGGGCGGGCGGGCTGGGGGGGTTGGGGGGGGGGGGGTAGCCATTAAACGAAACGGGTATTTCTTACATTGATGCTCCTACATATTATCATGCAAGCACCAGTTAAAGTTACTTTCCATCCCTCATTGTGTGCACAGTGCACATCCCATAACCCACACACTGCACATCATTTTGGAGCTCATATCTTTGAACGTTTAACCAGCTCTGTGTGTGTGTGTGTGTGTGTGTGTGTGTGTGTGTGTGTGTGTGTGTGTGTGTGTGTGTGTGTGTGTGTGTGCGTGTGTGTGTGTGTGTGTGTGTGTGTGTGTGCAGGCGGGTGGGCGGGCGGGCTGGGGGGGGGGGGGGGGGGGGGGGACAGTATCTCTGTAGCCATTAAACGAAACGGGTTTCTTACATTGATGCTCCTACATCATGCAAGCACAGTTAAAGTTACTTTCCATCCCTCTTATACTGTGTGCACAGTGCACATCCCATAACCCACACACTGCACATCATTTTGGAGCTCATATCTTTGAACGGGTAAGGGCTAGTCTATACTATAATTTTGCGAATGTCTGTCTGAGTGTCTGTCTGTCTGAAACAGCGTTTCTCCTCAGTGGCTGGAGCAATTGATCTGAAATCGCATCACCATTAGCATATGAACACACCTGACATAACTGTGAAGCCCGTTTGTCACTTTCACAAATCGTATGCTGTATATTAGCATTTTTATGGTGTATCTACTATCTATTCTGCATCTAGCATGAGGCACATCTATTCTGCATCTAGCTTGAGGCAAAATGTTTAACCAGCTCTGTGTGTGTGTGTGTGTGTGTGTGTGTGTGTGTGTGTGTGTGTGTGTGTGTGTGTGTGTGTGTGTGTGTGTGTGTGTGTGCAGGCAGGCGGGTTTGTGTGCAGGCGGGCGGGCTGGGGGGGGGGGGAACAGTATCTCTGTAGCCATTAAACGAAACGGGTTTCTTACATTGATGCTCCTACATCATGCAAGCACCAGTTAAAGTTACTTTCCATCCCTCATATACTGTGTGCACAGTGCACATCCCATAACCCACACACTGCACATCATTTTGGAGCTCATATCTTTGAACGGGTAAGGGCTAGTGTATATAACAGAGGTGATCCAAACCTCCCCACCCGGCTTCGAACCCCGGTCTCCCAATGAAAGTCCAATATCTTAACCATTACTCCAACGTGATATCCCTATGGAACGAGGGCAGATACTAGACTTTTGAGGCTCCAGGCTGGGGCTGCGACTCTTGAGAGTCGCAGATATTGGACTTTCACGTGGGAGACCCGGGTTCGAAGCCGGGTGGGGAGGTTCAGATCACCTCCGTTAGATTAGCAGTATCTCGACAGTCATGTGATCGACACGGATCTGTATTTTAAGAAATGCCACTTCAAATTTTTGAACTCAGCTTCATGGTGGCGCTATAACAGGCCGATTTATGGTTTTACCTATAACTCCGCCGAGCAGTTGCAAACTTTGTAAGCGCACTCCCTAGAGGCCAAGGAAAAACCCTTTCCCTGCATTTTTTACATCAGCCTTTTATAGCGCCACCATGAGGCTGTTTTTTGTCAAACACATTTTTGGACAGTAGGCCTACTCCTACAGATTTTGTCCAAATATCACGCATATCGGTAGACAGTATCTCTACAGTGATGTCATCGACATGGATCTGTCAGATTTTCCATATTCCATCCTGATTGGCTAATATTGGCTTCCAAAGTTTGTAGGATTGGGCCGTTTTGAACAAAATACCTCAAATCACAAACGCAGAGTGCAATTATCATGAAAGCAGAGTGCAATTATCATGAAATCGTGCAGACACGTTCCCACTAGGCCGAGGAAGAAATGCCACTTCAAGTTTTACCGATCAGTTTTAAACTTTGTAAGCACACTCCCTAGAGGCCAAGGAAAACCCCTTTCTTTGCCTTTTTCACATCAGCCTTTTATAGCGCCACCAGAAGGCCAACTTATGTAAGACACATTTTTGGATCCTTCAGAACTTACCAAAAATTAACAAAAATCAGCACACAGTATCTCTACAGTCATATGATCAATCTGTCCCATATTAAATTTTCCATCCTGATTAGCTAAGATGGCCTCCAAACTTTGCAGGATTGATCCGTTTCGAACAAAATGCCTCAAATCATGAACACAGCGTGCAGTTGTAATGAAATTGGCAGTATCTCAACAGTCATGTGATCGTCACCGTTAAAGGCCAAAGAAGACATGGCACCCTTTTCACATGTAGCGCCACCAGGAGGCCACAATAATTAATACCTGACCTGGTGGAGACCTGTGCACGGAAGAGCACTGCTTCTAGTTAGTAATGGGTTTTCATTTTGTGAAATGTCATTTTGTAAAACAGGGAATCAGTGATTAAACAGTTTAAAAATGTAAAACAGTAAATGGGCCCAGTAGTTATTTCTAGAAAGGCTAATGCACAATACAGTTTAATTTCCACTTGTCAAATGTTAGTTACTATCAAAACCTCCACCGGCTGGCTGGCTGGCTGGCTGGCTGGCTGGCTGTCAGTCAGTCAGTCAGTCAGTCAGTCAGTCAGTCAGTCAGTCAGTCAGTCAGTCAGTCAGTCAGTCAGTCAGTCAGTCAGTCAGTCAGTCAGTCAGTCAGTCAGTCAGTCAGTCAGTCAGTCTGTCTGTCTGTCTGTCTGTCTGTCTGTCTGTCTGTCAGTCTGTCAGTCTGTCAGTCTATCCATCAAGTCACACTTTTGCCCTACTCATATCTCCGCCACCGACCGTTGCCCCGATCCATGTCAAACCTTGCACACACACTCCTTGGCTGCCAAGCCACAACCAACACCCCTCATTTCTCACATGGCCCTCTTCTAGCGCCACCATGAGGCTGATTCTTGCAAAACACATTTTTGGACACTGCTCCTAAAGATTTTGCCCTAAAATCGCTAAAACGATAGAAAACATTAAATGAAAGAAAATAAACACTCATCTTTTTTCTCTAATTACTATAAAAATTGAAACCTTGTTGTAAAAAAAAAAGAAAAGAAAAAAAAAAAGAAATGTCCTTAAAGGATAAATATTCCTTTGACTGATGATGAATGATGTGGTATTATGGAGTGAAAGTATAATGCCTTTTATAGTGCCTTTTATACCATGCGATTAGGGAGTCTTACTGGTTGCGACCGTCAGGGAGCAGTTTACTATGAAAACCTCCACCGGCCGTCCGTCCGTCGGTCGGTCACACGTCACACCTTTGCCCTGCTCATATCTCCGCATCAGTATATAGGGCTTGTTTGTTTATTGTATGACATCACGCCACATCATCAGCTGTGGACTCTGTGATGTCATCGTATCGCATCAGTATATAGGGCTTGTTTGTTTATTGTATGACATCACGCCACATCATCAGCTGTGGACTCTGTGATGTCATCGTATATCCATATATGGCCATCTCCGTATATGGAGATATAAGTCGTCCATGCCCAAGTATGGGCTGGTGAGGTCAGACTTTGTGTGATGCGTAGGTTATCTCCATATATGGAGATTCAACATTCCAGGCAATGCTCTCTTCCCTGGTGAGAATTGCCCCTTTATATAGGGCTTGTTTGTGTATTGTATGACATCACGCCACATCATCAGCTGTGGACTCTGTGATGTCATCGTATCTCCATATATGGCCATCTCCGTATATGGAGATATAAGTCGTCCATGCCCAAGTATGGGCTGGTGAGGTCAGACTTTGTGTGATGCGTAGGTTATCTCCATATATGGAGATTCAACATTCCAGGTGTAACTATGGCTACCCGTATGACGTGAGAGGTGGAGGTTGTGATATTTGTGGAGATAAGCGACCAACGGTCGCTTATCTCCCGATTAGGGAGTCTTACTGGTAGTAAACTGCTCCCTGACGGTCGCAATGAAAACCTCCACCGGCCGTCCGTCGGTCGGTCACACGTCACACCTTTGCCCTGCTCATATCTCCGCATCAGTATATAGGGCTTGTTTGTTTATTGTATGACATCACGCCACATCATCAGCTGTGGACTCTGTGATGTCATCGTATCTCCATATATGGCCATCTCCGTATATGGAGATATAAGTCGTCCATGCCCAAGTATGGGCTGGTGAGGTCAGACTTTGTGTGATGCGTAGGTTATCTCCATATATGGAGATTCAACATTTCAGGCAATGCTCTCTTCCCTGGTGAGAATTGCCCCTTTATATAGGGCTTGTTTGTGTATTGTATGACATCACGCCACATCATCAGCTGTGGACTCTGTGATGTCATCGTATCTCCATATATGGCCATCTCCGTATATGGAGATATAAGTCGTCCATGCCCAAGTATGGGCTGGTGAGGTCAGACTTTGTGTGATGCGTAGGTTATCTCCATATATGGAGATTCAACATTCCAGGTGTAACTATGGCTACCCGTATGACGTGAGAGGTGGAGGTTGTGATATTTGTGGAGATAAGCGACCAACGGTCGCTTATCTCCCGATTAGGGAGTCTTACTGGTACCATGCACATATTATATTATATTTATTCCTGATGTTATGCAAATGTAGTCCTCTTGCTACACTTATGTTGCAATGATTTTTTCCGGCCAATGTCCCGCGTTGCCATGGTTACCATAGACTTCCATGTAATTGTGCAAGTGTGTAAAAAGTGCACGCCCATGCCTAGATGATGCACCACGTGTGCAGATGCTGTTCACAGCTTTCAAACAAAAAAATCCGCTTGGAAATCTGTTCAGGCATTCATGATTTATGGGCCATTATGTTTTCTTCAGATGTAAACAAACATGGCTGCCATGTTTGAAAGAATGGGTTGGTATGGGGGTTAAACATGCAATTTCGCGATCGCGATCATGCCTAATACATTTCTGGAGGTCCAAAAAAAAATTTTGAAAAAAAAAAATTTGAATTTTGAATTTTTTTTTTTTTTTCAAAAACGGCCCAAACTCGGGAAACTCGGGGTTGGCACAGCACTAGTACCAATACAAACTCGGGAAACTCGGGGTTGGCACCATATGTGTTAATGTAATTAAAATGACATGTTTACGGTGACAGTGTTGACAGTGTTGACGGTGACAGTGTTTTTAGTAAATAGTAGCTTAACAGCAGGATTTATTCAATATAAAGCAAAAATATGATCGAGCTAATAAGAAGAGTCATTTGTTCCAAAGAAAATAATAGATCCTGGCATTGGCCATCCTGATCAGATACCGTGTTATTGTAACCTGACTCGGTATTGAGTTCACAAGTTCACTTCTTGGGGAACAGTTTATGAACCCAGTGATCAGAAGGGGCCAGTAAAAAACATAAACTTAAAGCTTAAAGGTTTATAGGGTATGCCTAACTCGCTTAATTACTTGCCTAAAGTGATATTCTTTGGTGAAAACAAAACGAAGCATTGTGTGTGTGTGTGTGTGTGTGTGTGTGTGTGTGTGTGTGTGTGTGTGTGAGTGTGTGTGTGTGTGGTCTAGGCAACAACTACAGTTCCCACTTCCCGTATGGCTGCAAGTCTGACAACAACAAGTTATGTAACAGCTGTCAGAGGACGGCGGGTCCTTTGCAGTAAACAATATCTGCAGCCTACTTTAAACACGTATTCCAGTGAACAAAACATTTGTCATTAATAAGATAACTTCAGAGGCATGTCTCTTTTGACTTCACAGAACTCAGATAAATATTAAGGCGCAATGCTCCTGATTTCAGTCAAATACAACTATCAATCATGAACATACTGTAAGTGAAAACAAGCAACTATATAGACTGTATAGTCACATTTGGGACATGCAGCTTTGCCCACTTTTCACAGCCCATAATATACAGGATAGGATACTTCATAAAATAGCCTAAAACATTTCTGTCTGTAAATGCACTTATTTTTTTACCTCAAAATAAAGTGTTAAAAAATGTTTTAATGCAACACTTGTTTGCATTTTTTGCATGACAAATAAGTAAAGCTACGTAGTCTTACCTGAACCTCCTTATGGAACAGAACACAGCAGCTATCGGGGCAAATGCTATTCCAAGTGTGAAGACTGGAAAGGAAAACAACAAGCAGGCGTGGTGGAGGAGTGGCTTTGCTCACATGCATTCGGCGGGCGATATTCTAGTAAACAAGAACAAACTGAACAGCTGAGCTGATAAGAGAGTGGAGAGGAAGAGAGAGAGAGTGAGAGAGAGAGTGAGAGAGAGTGAGTGAGAGAGAGAAGGAGGGAGAGAGAGGGGAAGAGAGAGTAAGAGAGAGAGTGAGAGAGAGAGTGAGAGAGAGAGAAGGAGGGAGAGAGAGGGGAAGAGAGAGGAAGAGAGAGAGTGAGAGATTGGGAGTATGACTACCACCAACTAACTATTCTGAACCTTACCCCTCAACCACTATGAAACTATAGGCCTATAGAAACAAAGACTTGTAATGGAACAAAGGAAAGAAAAGAACGAGTGACAGAAACATATGAACACCAACAAGTAGGCCGACATTATGGATAGCTATTTGCCTTTAAAAGGTTGTTGAGGGGTAAAGTGATCTGTGATGTAATATTGTCTTTGCTTCACCACTATGCATATTCAAGTGTTTCAATAACAAAGGTGTTTTATATAAGTCATTCTTTGACTTGTGGCATAGGTAAATATGTCTGATAGAATGTTCCATGTTGTCTCAGTAGTAGTTCAGGCTGACAAAATATTTTGATATGCAACAGGTCTCAAGGGGGGCCTCATGCCCTCAAATAAAGTACACGTGTCGTGCACACATTGATAGGGGGATGAACACTTGAATATGGTAAGGATGATCTGATTGACAGAACAAGCAATAATCTTGATGGAAGGTGGATAAATGTGTATCCTATAAATGTATAAAAGTGTCCAATGTAAGTGCCTCTTACTGGAGCTAACCTCGCCAATGATCCATGGATTGCTTCTGCACAGCAGAAAACAAATCTATAGTCAAGAAGATCTGGCTGTCATCTTTGAATAAATTGTTGTTGTTGCTGTTGATAGAGATGACTGTCCCAGGCCGCGAGTCTCTTCCAGACATTCTTGGATTATTCAGCCATAGTGGGCCATATTTTAAACAACAACTGCAGATCAAATCTACAGGCATGAAATCAATCTGATTGTGTTGTTGTTGTTTCTTGTTTGTTTGTTTGTCAAGTATCTATTATTGTCTTCACCAGGACAAAAGGCATGGCTGAGATTATGTTTTGCACCCTGTCTGTCCATCTGTCTGCCCGTCCGTCCACTTTGAACAAATGTCTGGCCTGCATTTTGAGACTTAAAGGAGTAGTTCACCCCAAACATGACTTTTTTTCTATTGATTAGTCACGCCATGGACACTAGAGTTCAATAATATTTTTATTTTTTTGTCGCATTCCTAAGACAAAAATTTGATATTTACCTCCATTCGTTCCGGATGGGGACCCGTTTCGAAACGGGTCGAAAAGTTAGACATATCTTCAAGTATAATTCCCACCGAGTTTCATGAAAATCTGCACAAAAGTTACTTTTGATAAAAGACAGACGTGAACTTAATTGTTGACTTTGTCTCAAGACCACGGGTCATCAATGTGTCCGTACATGGGAAATGTGTCCGTGACAAAAGACTTGGTCTTGTCTGTGGCAATTTTTCTTTTTTTTTTTACACTTTTATATATATTAGGAGTCCATCAGTACTAGTGGTTCTCAAATGTTTTATTTGCAAGGACCCCCTTAACTCTGAGTGTACAAATGGATTGTGTTTGGTAATGTTATTGTCCACTAAGGTTGTATGTCCACAACAAAATAAATATTCTTTTAACCAAAATGTCCACCACAAGCCAGCATGGAAATGACCCCTGCTCAATACAAGTCATTGTCTTATGTCTTTCTGGTGATCATTCTCACAAAGTGTCATGAAAATGTATCTGACTCACTGTTCTTATCTTAACGCGAGCAAAATTGTGGGCATGTATTTTTCTATCAAGATGAATGAATGACGAATCAACTTGACATCTTAGTTAAATGACAGGTAATACATATTGTTCACTTCAATGATCTAGGAGTAATAATTCATTCTAATTTAAAGACTAGCTACAATGTTTTTTTTCTCCTCAACCATATTGAGAGTGATGTATTTCCAAGTGAAAAGAAGGTAAATAAAAAGAAGATACGGCCATCTACATCATTTTCGCTATCCAGCCGGCAGATCTGTGGCATTGGAACTCTGGGAGGCAAACTGCAGTGGGTCTATGAGAGCCATGTAGACCAGCTTATGAACAAACACTATTTCTGAACGACTGCAACCTGAAATACTCGGCCCAGGAAAATAAAAGAGTTATCACACATTGTTTTCTGCTGTTGCTTTTCGATGAGTCACTGTATCATTTTATTGAGGCATCTAAAGAGTACTTTTCTGAACGTGCTAAAGTATTGCAAGACTGTCGGTCATTGACAGCCTGAGAACCAAATCGTGCGATACTGCAGAGCCAGAAAAGATACATGGCGCTGTTTAGATGCCTCAATACAATTACAAAGAGTATGAATGTATAGTTTATTTCGATACTCCTTGTTCCGTGAGACATTACAAGTAATTTCTCTTTTAGCCTCATACTGTAAGTAGTAACAGTCATGCAATCCTAACATTATTAAGGCTTTTATAATGTCAATTATTATACTACTTCAGAATTCCTGGTAACTCATTGAACTTTTCTTTTGGAAAGTGTGACAACAAAATAAACAGGACAAAATTTGTTCTCACTAGCTTGGAGGTTTATTTTTAAATACAATATATTACAAAACTGAGACCCAACTAAAATCCGAACCAAACAAAAGAAAAAGAATGGCTGGCCAAAGGCCAAAGGCTAAAAGCTAAAGCGGGGAGTGGGGAGCACTATGTGCCCGTCATCCCACCAGACTCCCATAAACTACCAAAACAAATACTAAACTAACCAGTAACGAAAAACATGCCATTACTATTCTGGCCCCCTGGTTTACAACTTAAAATGTGTGTGTGTGTGTGTGTGTGTGTGTGTGTGTGTGTGTGTGTGTGTGTGTGTGTGTGTGTGTGTGTGTGTGTGTGTGTGTCTGTGTTAGCAAAATAACAAAATAATGGAGAAAGGAGGAAGGTGACTTCAGCAGACTGTAGATTCGATTCTGACTTCGGACGATAGTGAATTCCTTTCCTGAGGGAACAAGAAAACAGAGAGGTAAGTGTGTGTGTGTGTGTGTGTGTGTGTGTGTGTGTGTGTGTGTGTGTCTGTGTTAGCAAAATAACAAAATAATGGAGAAAGGAGGAAGGTGACTTCAGCAGACTGTAGATTCGATTCTGACTTCGGACGATAGTGAATTCCTTTCCTGAGGGAACAAGAAAACAGAGAGGTAAGTGTGTGTGTGTGTGTGTGTGTGTGTGTGTGTGTGTGTGTGTGTGTGTGTGTGTGTGTGTGCGTGCGTGTGTGCCTGCGTGTGAGTGTGTGATAGAGCCTGTATTAATAGAAATATTACTTACCTGACTGCCTGTCCTTTCAGCATCATTTACTTCAGTATAATGAACGCCTTCTCTTTTGGATGCATCTAGAAAAGAAAGTTAATATTAAGCAGCTGAAACTTGGATTGGGTTGCAAGATCCCAATTAAACTTCATCTAATCCTAACTAACTCTAATCATTCACAGTCAGTGCTTAAAACAAACCTGAAACATGTTGAACTTGTGATCAAGGGATTTCTGGTCAATGTGGCTGGTATTTAGATGTTATAAAATTGTGAAGCTATTGATACCAAGAGCAGTAAAATATTTAAATAATGCTGGATGGAGTTTGGGTCTCCATCCGGAAGCAATGGGCCTACAAAGAGTCTCCTCAAATGATTGGCTTGGGAAGGCTATAAAAACCCAAAACAATATTATTGAACTGAAGTCTCCATGGGGTGAGTAATCAATAGAAGAAGAAAAAAAAATTGGGGGGGTGAACCACTCCTTTAAATACTGTCTCTGTAAGACTTTGAGTGAAAAAAGATATTGCATTTCTCATGAACAGTTTGCTTGATTAGATTACAACAACACATGGAATAAGTACAATTAATAACAATATCAATAATGGATACTAATACTACCTTCAGGTGTTCTGCACCGCTTCCTCTTTATTATCATCACAACAAGGGCTGCTGTGATGGTAAGGGTCAAAACACCAGCCACAATGTAGATTCTGCCATCGTCTGTGAGGAAAATGAGCAAAAATACTTTACATTATGAGAAAGGATAGCACTTTGTAGATGTACAAGACATGTTTATAAACAATGGTGGAACTGTCCTTACTTGTAACCAGGCTGTTGTCACTGTCACTGCAGAGTGCTGTGATGTTGAGTGACAGTGTGTTGTTGCTAGCAGGGTTGGCAGCCACACAGCTGTAAGAGGAGTTCAGTCCCTCCATATCTACAGTGAGAGGAAGAGAGGGAAGGCTGCTGCTCTGGTTCACTATCTTCTCTCCTTTGTACCAGTAGAGAACTGTCTCATCATCCTTCTCTATGAAACACACCAAGCTGCAGCTCTCACTGCTCACACCAGAGACCTTCACAGCAGGCATCGGTGCAGCATCTGAGGACACAATTAGTGGACATTCAAGACATTGAATTGCTTTAGGCTGCTTATCTGCATTTAGAACCCTAAAGTACCATGCATAGTGGTACATAAGGACGGCAGGAATACACAAGAAACGGAGGGGGATAGTGATTTAATCCGGTTGCTCCGTAGGTCAGTACGTAATTTTCTCAGTCCGTAACCTTACGGACAACACTCAACCTGACGGATTAAAACCGATAAAGACGTACGTACGCTTGAACTACCCGTGGCGAACTTTTGTCAATCGTGGCAGTAGTGAGGAAAATTACTTATGACAGCGGTTCTGAAACTATGTGCCCCAACAAGAAATATAATTTAGCAAGAAACAAAGGAACGTCATTGCAATCACTGAAGAGGACGTCTGGACTCCTCACAGGCTCAAACGGCTTTATTGGCATGGGAAAACATACACACAAACGCGCGCGCACACACACTCACACAGCCTGTCCTCCAACAGTGAGACGGGTGCAGTGCACTGTGTTTTGTTATAATTACTCAGTCCGGGTGGTTAATCTGTACCTCGGTCCCTCGCGGAGTTGCATTTACCGCGATAAATTTGCCGACAGACAGCAGCTTATACCAAACATCACGTTGGTCGTCGGGTCAATACATTCTGTGGTTCTACATATTTTGGCTAAAAAACCACCTCCATGTGGCGTGCGGCCCCCACGGGAGCAAAATTGGAGCGGAGAGCGGGTCGGCACCTAAATAACGTAGAGAGGAACTATGCATGTCAACGGATCTACCGTACGTACTCTCTCACCCAAAAACGTTCACAAAATCACGCATATACGTAACTATAAACGGCCCTTTTAAAACGCAATTTATTATTCACAAGTAAACTACATTTGATGCTTGGAACACTGATAATCTCTCATCCCTGAATGGAACTGTTATGTCTGGTTAAATAAAGTGCCAGCTGTTCCAACATCAGATACAATTTTAGTTCTATTTCTGTGAAATGACTAATCTTACCTTTAGTTAACACACTAACACATTTTCATTGTCAATATTTCGTTTCATATCATATTTCATATGACTTGCTCTATTCAGACTACTTAATTTCAATGTCAAACTCACTCAAGACGGTTAAGTTAAACAAGTGTGACGTGTGGCGTGAGTCAGCTCCATTGATGACTTGTCCATTATAAAGACCAGTGTCATTGAGACTGAGGTCTGTGATGGTGAGAGATCCACTCCTTGTGTCCAGGTGGATTCTTCCTCTGAACCTGTCAATGGTTTGACTTTGCAATTGGCCATCGATGTAATTCACCAGAACATAGTCTTCTGGACCGAATGACCAGAGAAACTGAGAATTATTAGCCAGTCCACTACATCTGGTCTGAAGAATGATGGTCTGACCGACCTCCCCAAACACTTGCTCGATTTGCTGGTTTCCATGTTGTGTCAGCACTGCTGTAACTGTCAAGACAAAGACAGACAGACAGACAGACAGACAGACAGACAGACAGACAGACAGACAGACAGACAGACAGACAGACAGAGACAAGATATTTGTCAGATATGTGTAAACAATTCAATAAGATTTCATTTTCTGTCGTTTTGACTTAGCAGTCTCCCTCATTTGTCGCACACCAGAATTATAAAACCTTATGGAAACTAGATTCTCAGTCAATCTAGTCCTAAATTGCACTGATCAGAGCAATGGTCACAGAGTAATAACCATTTAAATATGACTATTCTCATACATTGTACAGTGTTTATGTCAAGTTTGGCAGCAGTAAGATGGATTGTACGACATCGCCCCCGATGTAGGCCAATAAAAACAAACAGCTTGATATACATGATCCGATAAGGAGTTCATGTTCAGCAATGGGAAGTCTAAATCACAGGAATTTGAATTAGGTTCAGATTCACATTTCAACTGATGAGAGGAAAAAAGAGACAACAATGTTTGATATTTATACTTACACAACTAAATTCAATTTAACTCATCTAAAAGCATGGTCAGTTCTTATAACTGGAAATGCAAATTCCCTTCTCAGTGAAGTTGTTTTTATGCACAATATGCAAAGCACAACAAAAGAAATTGACATTTCAAAGTCGTGTCCAAAGTCTCTAGTTTCTATAACTGTAATAGCCTGAATGAACACACATGCTGACATCATGAAAAGAACAACACCAGGAAGACGTGGTAAGTGACGCAGTAAAGCAAACCACACCACCCAGACAGAGGCATTACTTCGCTTATTTAGATAAGGATAACGATTAGTCTAGGAATGATAGCACTGTTCAAACAATGCTTCAAAGAATATGTAACATTTCATGTCAAATAAAAGCATGACGGCTTCTTCAAAAAACACCAAATATTACACAAAAAGACACTAAGTTCAAACACATGATGGCAGAAGATAAGTTCCAGGTTGTTGAAATGATGTATCTCTATATTTTCAAGCAATTATTCTACTGTACATCCAAACTACTTACCACATGTGATAGCCATGATCCATTTAGTAACAAGGAGACACACAGAGTAAAGTAGGAAGCTTCCCAACTTGTACATTGTAGCACTGACTGCATGCATACTCACACATTACACTTAAGAATGAATGAGTTGACTCCTCTCCTTCTCTTCCCTCCCCCTCCCCCTCCCTCTCCCCTCTCGATCTCTCTCTCTCTCTCTCTCTCTCTCTCTCCCCTCCCCCTCTTCCTCTCTCTCTCTCTCTCTCTCTCTCTCTCTCTCTCTCTCTCTCTGACGACTCCTCTCTCTCTTCCCCCTCCTCCCTCCCCCTCTTCCTCTCTCTCTCTCTCTCTCTCTCTCTCTCTCTCAGACGACTCCTCTCTCTCTTCCCCCTCCTCCCTCCCCCTCTCTCTCTCCCTCTCTCTCTCTCTCTCTCTCTCTCTCTCTCTCTCTCTCTCTCTCTCTCCCTCTCTCTCTCTCTCAGACAACTCCTCTCTCTCTCTTCCCCCTACTCCCTCTTCCTCTCTCTCTCTCTCTCTCTCTCTCTCTCTCTCTCTCTCTCAGACAACTCCTCTCTCTCTTCCCCCTACTCCCTCTTCCTCTCTCTCTCTCTCTCTCTCTCTCTCTCTCTCTCTCTCTCTCTCTCTCTCTCTCTCTCTCAGACAACTCCTCTCTCTCTTCCCCCTACTCCCTCTTCATCTCTCTCTCTCTCTCTCTCTCTCTCTCTCTCTCTCTCTCTCTCTCAACCTCTCATCAGAGGTGTAAATACAAGTCAGATGCAACAACAAATTAGTGGTTGCCTCACCACTTGGCTCTGTTCCCAGACATTATTCCAAAGGAGATTCCAAGAGATTGCGGCCTACTGTACGCTACGTTAGTAGCTCTCCCTTTTTGTGTTGCCATGGAACGCTCCAGAATTGGATTCATGTGTGCGTGCAGGTGCATGTGTGTGTGTGTGACATAATTCTGTTGAGTCACTTAAGGCATATTCCACTTTCAAAAAATAAATTGGTAATTTTATCGTCTACTCAGGCTTTTGTGACCACCCTGGACAGATTTTAATTTGCTTGATTCAGTATTTTGATATTTAATAGTTGCCAGAAACTCCCGAAGACTTTTAACCCTGTGACTAGATGCCTATTTATAGCTGCTATACGTAGCAATTGTCCAAAAGTGTGTTTGGAAATGGAAGTTGTTAAAAAGAGGAAATTGAGAAAGGAAGTATAAAATGAAGAGAAGAGGCAGACATGAAAAATAAGAGGAGGAAGACACATGGGAAAAACCCAGAGGGTCGATCAGCAGAACCTTCTGAATCAAAATGTTCATTAAATCTTGACATTTCTTGTCTCTAATTCTGCTGTACAGTATGTCATAGTTAGTTGATAACCCTGGAAGCCTGGCCTACAGGTGACTTGTACACTGAAATGTATTTCTTGGTATATTACAATATCTGACCTTGATGTGATTAGAACACACAACATTCTGATCTGGAGTGAGATACTGTTGCACACAAAGTAAAAACAAATATAATCATACAACATTCTACGTTTCTGTGTATAATATATCCAAAAGGCTTGTCGTGAAAACATGAACAAGTGGGGCAAGCACTGAAAGCCTTAACTTCATCATCAGTCAAATCACATGGCATTAATCATATTGGGCCTACCACAACAGTACTGTAATTAAAGATAGTACACCAGTGAACCTATTGAAACATGCCGAACAGCTTTCTTGTGGTGTCTCTAATTTTCAGATCCTGTATCAATCAATGTGTCGCAAACAAGAAAGACATTTGTGTTTGAAATTCAGTCAGTACAATTCATGTTGAGATTTACTCATAAAGCGTTACAGTTTAGGCTTTCAGACAGGTTCTATGGGTGGGGCAGTGGCTGCACTGACAATTCCAGTGTCAAAGTCAACATAACAGTCACAAGGTCACTCTCTCATTCTTTTTAGAAACCCCCCAACCTTTGATGTCTATCTGTGAACAAAGGTGTGGCAAGCTGGCAAAGTTGTTCGCACAATGATCTTAATGTTCACATACCTAAACTTAAGTGAACTCATCTAAAAGCATTGCTCATCATCTAAAAGCACTGTTCAGTGAAGTATTTATGTTTAGGCTCTATTATGTGTTGCACAATATGTGAAGTATAACAAATGTGACTTGTATTTAAAGGCAATTTTAATTAGATTTACAACTCAAATTACAATAACCAAAAACATATGGCCTACATATCTTGAATAGTGCATATACAACTTCCCAGCTGTGCTCAGCCAGTGAACTAATTATTTATTATATTATATTTGCTCAGTGGTGTATAGTAACTAAGTACATTTACTCAAATACTGTACTTAAGTGACATTTTGAGGTATTTCCAATTTCTACTTCTACTCCACTACATCTCGGATTCAAATATTGTACTTTTACTCCACTACATTTATTTGAACACTTTAGTTACTAGTTACTTTGCAGGTATAAATTATAATGTTATAAAACATACATAAACCACTTAAGCCCTATTTTATACCTAGGCTATTCAAGTTATGCTGGAAGGTAGAGTGACAGACAACACACTATAGAAGACTGGAACAACAGCAGTAGGACATGTGGTAAATCAAGAGGTTTTCCTTTGCTTATTTAATTGACCCCATGAGAAACAACAGCACAGTGGCTTCCTGATTAGCCCATGTGCTCTACAAAGCACATGTAACATATGACAAATAAAACAAAGCTGATTCCCATTTGCATAATATAAGCATGAGGAAGGATACATCATTGCAGTTATTGCTTCTCAAGTCACTCTAACAAAATGAAGGGACTGGGAGCTACTTTATTCCCTCAGAATGTCAGCCAGCCTCTCTCTGTCTTCACACCACACCCATCACAGACACACCAGGCCTAGCGGGTTGCATTATGTTCACCTCCCCCTGGTATCTCTCTCTCTCTCTCTCTCTCTCTCTCTCTCTCTCTCTCTCTCTCTCTCCTTTCTCTGTCTGTGTGTGTGTGTGTGTGTGTGTGTGTGTGTGTGTGTGTGTGTGTGTGTGTGTGTGTGTGTGTGTGTGTGTGTGTGTGTGTGTGTGTGTCTGTCTGTCTGTCTGTCTGTCTGTCTGTCTGTCTGTCTGTCTGTCTGTCTGTCTGTCTGTCTGTCTGTCGGTCTCTTCCCCTCCTTTCACTTCTTTCTTTCTCTGTCTGTCTGTCTGTCTGTCTGTCTGTCTGTCTGTCTGTCTGTCTGTCTGTCTGTCTGTCTGTCTGTCTGTCTGTCTGTCTGACTACCATTGATCCTGACAGAATGTATTCCTGGCCAATATGATTGTTTCTGCACTTACAACTCCTTACATCCATTTCCAATGTAATTATGTGGAGCATATAACATTTGGTTCAAAAAGAGAATTCCTTCACATACCTAAACTTAAGTGAACTCATCTAAAAGCATTGCTCATCATCTAAAAGCACTGTTCAGTGAACTAATTAGGATTAGGCTCTATATGTGTTTTCATGCACAATACGTGAAGCATAACAAATGTGACTTGTATTTAAAGGGAATTTGAATTAGATTGTAAAACAGATAATTACGACTCATAATCAAAAACACATGGCCTGCCCTATAGTAAATTGAATAGTGGAAATGCAAATTCCCAGCTGTGCTCAGTGAACTAATTATCTATACTTGCTTTCATACATAATAAAACAATGCAAAAGGGTAATTGACATTTACATTAGACTTTTAAATTGTGATTGATATAGCCTACTGTTTTATAAATACAGTGCACTACTATTACTGATCACAAAGTCATAACGTTTCCATTTTATGCTGGAAGGTAGAGTGATAGACAACACATTTTAGAAGACAAGAACAACAGCAATAGGACATGTGGTAAATCAAACCACACCACACAGATAGAGGTTTTCCTTTGCTTATTTAGTTGATCACAATTGACCCCATGAGAAACAACAGCACAGTGGCTTCCTGATTAGCCCATGTGCTCTACAAAGCACATGCAACATGACAAATAAAACAAAGCTAATTCCCATCTGCATAATATAAGCATGAGTTATTCAAGTAGATACAAGTAGGCCTATGCCACCACCTTCAGAAAACACCACATTACACAAAAAAAAAACCTTAATTTTCCTGAGTGCCAAATTAACACTTTACACAATACACATAACATTGTTAGGCCTACACATTACGGTACCTGTCAAAATCCAGCAGTATAAACAGAGAGCTTACATTCCTTTACAGTAAACTGAATACTTAAACACAACTTACAAGTAGTATACATTACTGAAAAGTGACAACTGTAAATGTCAAATCCATAAACAGGGAATATTTGACATGACCACTAAAACACAGACAGACAGACAGACAGACAGACAGACAGACAGACAGACAGACAGACAGACAGACAGACAGACAGACAGAGAGAGAGACAACAGGAGGAGGTGAACATATGCAACCCACTCAGCCCGGTGTCTCTCTATGGATGTGGCGTTAAGAGAGAAGCTGGCTGTCATGTAGCCAAAATAACGCAATAACTGCAGTGATGTATCCCATTAAATGGATAATAGTTACCTCATGCTGATAGGTACTAGGTTAGGTTACATTCCATTCTCACTCTGAACCACTCTCCAGTCTTATTTCTTTGTGATGGATTATTGTTTCTCATAGGGGAATAAGAAGGTGTTGTTGTTTACAAATAATATATCTACCAATATCAACATGATTACTATTTGTATGCTAAGACTCTGTCTCGAGAGAATGCTCCAGGGGAAAAAAGCTTGAATAGAGCGGCAGTTGGGGCTTCACTGACCCTGGTTAAGTCACGATTATTGGGATTTTATGTGTAAGTGTAATATCTGTTTTGACAGATTTGTGACAATTTCATCTGAACCGTTTGCACCTACAGTGAACATAAACTGGAGCAATATACAATACTTAATGCTTTATCTGTTTCTTTGAGTGTATGACACTGTAACTCACAAGTAGCTTAATAATGTGCATTGCTGCATTGTCTCATTGAAAAATAAAATAACTAATAATAATAATAATAATAATAATAATAATAATAATGTAACCACTTTAAACATTTAAACTGACCAGGGTCCCCAGGGCTACAGGTCCGCTAGCATTTCTCTCAACCATATATTTTCAACAAAAATATCTGATCTACAAGCTCACAATACATCACATTGCAATGCTATTTTCACTGAATGTTACTCCATTGCAGTTGTTGACCGATCAAAGGCTGTGTGTGGCATGGTGTGTGAGGCTGTGTGTGTATGTGGAAAACAAACTCTTGGAAAATGTGGATCAATTTGCGTATTGGCAGTCTTCTCTCCACAAGAGATGTCATTGATGCCGAAATTCACCACCGCATAGGGTGTGCTAGTGCAGCTTTTGCTCGGCTGAGGAGGAGAGTGTTTGAGAACCGGGACATCCAGACCAATACCAAGCTGCTTGTCTACCAAGCTATAGTTTTGCCCACTCTGCTCTATGGGGCTGATAGCTGGACCACCTACAGTAGACACCTGAAGGCCCTGGAGCAGTGCACCAACGATGTCTCAGGGTCTCTTGGGAAGATAGGCGAACCAACATCAGTGTTCTGAAGGAAGCCAACATCCCCACCATCGCCGCAACCATCGTTCGCCACCAGCTACGGTGGACAGGCCATGTAATCCGCATGCCAAACTACCGCCTTCTGAAGCAAATGCTGTACGGCCAGCTGAAGGAAGGAAAACGCACACAAGGTGGGCAGAAAAAGAGGTTCAAGGACAACATCAAAATCCACCTGAGAAATTGTCGCTTCAACCTCAAGAACTGGGAGGAGGCTGCTCTCCAGAGAGGAAAGTGGAGCAAGATGGTTCATGACGGCACGGCACAGGTCGAAAAGGACCTCCACAGTGCCGCAGAAACAAAGAGGCAACAGAGAAAGGAGAGAATCGCCACCAAAGCAGCTCCACAAGCCACCACCACCACCACCACCACCATGCCAACCACTCACATATGTACCCACTGCAATAGAGACTGTGGTTCAAGGATCGGCCTCTACAGCCACCTGAGGACCCACAGATGACCAGACACACCGACAGGAGGACAATCATACTCGCTTCGAGTGATTGCCGATGATGACCGTCAGTGTAACAATAGTAGTTAGACTAGACTATGTATTGTATGTAGGCTGCTGCTATATTACACATTTTGAAGTTTACTATTGATAGACAAGCGAGCACTGCAAAATTGGTCTTGGACAAGTGTTAGAATTTAACAAAGAAGTCATTTACCATAACAGTTGTGTTCTAACAGTTACAGTAATCACTGCGAAGATATTCCACGAAGGGAGGCCTAGTGTCCTGTAGGCCCATGTATTGGTCAAATATTAACATCTAATGGTTCAATTAACATGACATTATGAAGGAAAAACATCACAGGCTACTAAATGTGTCTATAGACGGATCTGTGTGCAGAAGCAGCAATCATGCTGAGAAAACCTTATGATCAGATCACATTTCAAAGCAAAGATCAAGAGACACCTGACAAAATGTGATTTATTTTAAATATTTTAAATAACCTATTTTGGAGTGCAATTCTTCCACGTCCATAAGCCTATGCCAAAGATAATGGCGTTACTGTTTAGATTCAGGAGATGCAGTGGTATTAATGTCATGATTTTGTTGGAATACAGGAATGGTCGCTCCCAAACCTACTCGTCTCTCAGGTCACATCCGGTGACCCCAGAACGGTCGTACCCACGGATTTCTGGCCAAGGGACCGGTTAACTTTTGTTGGGCTTGTGAAGAACGGCGCTCCAAATATTAGTTTTTAATACCATGGCCAAATTTTGGTCCCAATCCGTGCCATTATGCAGCTAAATGATGAACATTTCTGAGGAAATTCACTTAATACTAACATACCTATACGCTGAACTCGTCTAAAAGCATGGTCTAATCGTAACAGTGAAAGAAAACAGAAAAACACTTTCTAGAATTCTAGAGTGTTCTAGACCGGATCACACTAGTCAGTTCAGAATGAAAGCCAGGCTATCCTCCATCATGTGGAAAGCCTGGTGATGTGAGGTTAGGCCAATGCTGGAAGGAAAAATTGGGCTCTCTGTAGTCTAGAGCAGTGTTTCCAACATGTTTTGCCAGGGCTCACTTTTCATAGCCAAAAGATCGCAGGGTACACCTAGATATACTGTACGGTGTGTGTGTGTCTGGCTATTTTCAAAAAATGTTTGCCTCTTTCTTATTCTTATTATTTTACAATTTGGCCAATGTTTTACCCGTTTTTATATAGTTTGTTGATTACTTTTGATGCAGTAATGGTCTCTTTTCTTTTATTTCTTGAGGTATTAAAACAGTTTTAAAAGTACTTAAATTGTGACTTCACTGTCAAATTTCAAAGGGAACACCAGGGCATCTCAAAGGGCACAACAAAGTTCCGCAGCAAAGTGTTTGAGAAACACTGCTCTAGAGATCATCCAAAACCACCAGAGGAAATGACACATGTGAGCCCACACATACTGTAAGCACACGCGCGCACGTGCGCACACACACACACACACGCGCACACGCACGCACACACACACACACACACACACACACACACACACACACACACACACACACACACACACACACACACACACACACACACACACACACATCGTACAATCAAACCCCACCCGTGTGGTGCAAACTAATAATCCCTAGAGCTCCCTTCATGCATGGATGACCTCACCTATCCTATTTCCCCTAATCTGCCAACTCATTCTTTCATGCTCACTTAACCAAGTATAACTGTTAAGTGTTAACAGATCTGATAATATGACTTTAGTGATGGTGGCTTTCCACAAACATGTCCATTGTTTTACGCATTCTTGAGAAATTACACGCGGTGGTTCAGTGGTTTACTTCTGTTGTTTCAATTCACAGCCATGAAGTCCTGCACTCAGACCTCACCAGACGCTACTTCACCTGTGTTCAAGTTGGTTCTTCCTCTTCCCTTCCGAGCACAGGTCTCCGCCAGGTCAGGTAGGTTATTGTGGCCTCCTGGTGGCGCTATAATAGGCCAATGTGAAAAGGACGCTGCATGCATGAGTTGAGGCATTTTGTTCCTAAAATGTGTTTTGCAAAAGTCAACCTGCTCGTGGCGCTATAATATATCAATATTGGCATTTGTTCCATGACCTAGTGGGAATGTGTGTGCACTATTTCACAGTCAGACTGCGTTTATGAATGGAGGCATTTTGTTCGAAACGGACCGATCCTGCAAACTTTGGAAGCCAATCAGGATGGAATATGGAAAATCGTACAGATTTATGTTTATCACATGACTGTAGAGATACTGGCTACTGATTTGCGTGATTTTTAGACAACATTTGTAGGAGTACTATATGGAAAACTGTGAAATGTGAAACATGTGGGGCAGAGGTTCGGAATTGGCATCCAGGGAGTGTGTGTGCAGAGTTTGTCCGTGACCGGGCCAACGGCACCGGAGATTAGCTGATAACAGATGGATGGGCACACGGACATGCGGATGGACAGAGGCGAAATCAGTCTCGACCATGCCTTTCGGCCTGACAGAACAAATACAAAACTGTGCTGCTAGCAGGAGTCACTGGCCTTAGAGCTAGAGTTGGTTGGTCCCTGCATGGGATAAATAAAGTATAACTCTGAGTACAGCATCTTGCAAAGGGCCTGGGCGGGGTTGCACCACCTCACACTAAGTTCAAACGTAGCCTAGTTATAACGTAAATGGCTTCTAAGTCAAGATTTACGCATTATTAAAATTTCAGCTGTTGCACCACTCTAACGTATCTCTAAGTAACTACTAAATATTTACACCAGCCTTTGGGCAGCACTAAGTCCGGTAACACTTTACTATAAGGTACAAAGTAATACACTTAAGTTAATGCTTAACTAACACTTTATTCCTGATTAACTAATTCATCAGTTAATCATGAATTCATCATGAAAATCCATCAAGTAATGTTGGAATAGCTATTACTTAACTAACTTAATCTATCAGTAGTTAAGACTATGTTTGTTAATAGTTAGTTAACATCAACATATTATGGATGGTTTGTAGATCTTCTTTTTTGGACGGGATCCAGTCCAATATGGGAGACCCCTGGAAGTTTTAGACCAACCAGTATCACCGGGTCAACGCACTAATCCTACCTGCCTATGAAGCACTCATCCTGGGCATATAATTGACCAGAAAAAACAGATCTACAAACCATCCATAATATGTCGATGTTAACTAACTATTAACTAACATAGTCTTAACTACTGATAGATTACGTTAGTTAAGTAATAGCTATTCCAACATTACTTGATGGTTTTTCATGATGAATTCATGATTAACTGATGTATTAGTTAATCAGGAATAAAGTGTTAGTTAAGCATTAACTAAGTGTATTACTTTGTACCTTATAGTAAAGTGTTACCCTAAGTCCTTACTAAGTAACCTATCTCTATGGGAGTAGAGCAACTACACTACTAACGTACAAGACAGCATTATATCTGCTATTTAATTAATTCAACAATGAAACAACCCATCTGTTTAAAACATACATTAAGCCCTATATACATTTCGGCCATTTGAAAATAGCCGATCTACAAGCTCACCATGTGTCTGCTATTAATAGAGTATTTCTATATCGCAGGATTGATACTTTTTTAATTAATTTGAGTACTTTTTCAACCACTGCATATTAGGCAGACATACAGCACAACAGCGACTTGAACGGTGCTCTTCCCCCTCCAAATATGCGCTGCCCTGCGTTACTTCACAACGGGGCAAAATGTATGAGGGGCCAATATAATTTGTGATACAATCCGTGAGCAGGGATGCGCTCGCCATGAGCACGCGTATCAATATGACTTTGTGTACATGCCAGTGGAGAGACGGAGCTCTGTCTGTTGACAAAAGACGATACAAGCTTTGCTTCCTTAATTACTAGAAACAGTTCGCTTTCATTGGATTCGGGAGCTATGACGTCATTTTATGCGACTATACATTACTTTAGGAACAGTCTACGCATTACTAGTTACGTTATGCCTTAAGCAGTCGTGGTACAACACCTGCTAGTAACTCACTTAGTTACACTTAGTTACTACTTTTACTCCCTAACTTAGGGCAGAACTTACGTTCTGGTGGTGCAACTGGCCCCTATAAGATACACTACACAAAATGGTAAATGGTAAATGGTGCATTTATATAGCGCTTTTATCCAAAGCGCTTTACAGAGATTGTGCATTACATTCACCCATTCACACACACATTCATACACCGGTGGCGGAGGAAACCATGCAAGGCACCAACCTACTCACCGGGAGCAATTAGGGGTTCAGAGTCTTGCCCAAGGACCCTTCGACATTAACTCATTAACTACACCACCAAGATACCCATGTACCTGACAAAATACTTCCAAAACGTCATGGATGTCCACAAGTAAAACACCAGAGGCAGCTCCACAGATCACGTCCAACCCAGATTTGGCTCAAACAGCAGGTTAAATTCATTCTCCTGTTATGCCACTAAAATGTGGAATGCCCTACCGAAGGCCTTAAATTAGTAAATCCCTACCCACAATCTGCTCTGAAAAGCCACTTACAGGCACCTGCTACTCGAAACTGGTAAAAGAAAACAAAGCCTATCCAATACCTGCCCCCAAACTGTCTATTGTAAAAGCCATTTATTTTGCATTGTGTTTTACAACTGTTTAAAAAACTTCTGCGTAGTACTGTCACTGTGTTTTATTTGTCTGTCATTCAATGCTGTATGAGTTAAAAAGGACCCCAATTGAAACAAGCCCAAAAGCTTTTTTGAGGTGCTGATCCTTTTAGATGACCTTGTACCAGTGAAACTGTACCTTTTCCTATGCAAACTTCCAATACATAGTTCAATCAATCAATCAATCAAACTCGTCTAATTTACTACCAACTGTCCATCTGTTTGTTGCTTATGTGCTACGGCAGCCGTGCACACACACACACACACACACACACACACACACACACACACACACACACACACACACACACACACACACACACACACACACACACACACACACATCCTTATCTGTGTCACTATTTGTCATGAATGCAGCTCCCTCCTCTCTCTCTCTCTCTCTCTCTCTCTCTCTCTCTCTCTCTCTCTCTCTCTCTCTCTCTCTCTCTCTCTCTCTCTCTCTCTCTCTCGTCGCTTAAATTACTGTAGGTGGGTTGTTGAGTCAAACCCACAATCATCTGACTCTAAAGCCCCTTTCCCACTCCCATGTATTGACTGCAGAGAGTACATGAGATGGAACATCATTCGGATTTGAACCTGGTTTCCTGCACAAGTGCTAATAGAGCATGCCTGCTTGCTCAGGGGATACAATTAATCTTGACCTTCAGGTCAAAATCTGTGTCAGACCCTGTTTCTAGCTGAGACATCATGACCGCTTTGACGTGATCTAAATGTCTCTATAGCAGAGCAGGGAAACAAAAACACATCCCCTCACATATTATATATTTGCAGAACATTATAACAATGACATGTGTCTTAAAATTAAGTGGAGTGGGCTTTATAGAAGTTGTCTGATCTGATTATTACAGTGACCTGTACCTTTTTAAGGCTGTAGTGCCATCTAGTGGTTTTTTTTTAAATACTACTTAATGTAACCATAACACGTCTGTTATGAAAGACACAATCATTTCAAATATACTTGCAACAAACATGTATGTAGTGGACTGGAGTTGTCAGTTATGGATATCAGACAACATGACGAACTGCAATTTCTATGTCAGAAGTATGGATCTATGCAATATTATTTTTGATTGATTGAATACTTTGTTAATCAAAGATGTAAACAGCATGAGTAACACTTTGGGCTAAAAGGATAACACAACACAGTCCTGGGAACTTGTTTCCATTGGTCCTATTCTAATTCATCAATCTATTAAAAGAAATAGGCTACACTTCTATATTTACAGATTTTCTGACATATCCTTTCTCAGGTATTTTTTGTGCTAAATTGAATAGAAGGTAGGTGTTGGTGTTTGGTGCTGTGAATGTGGGTGTCTCTCACTCTGGAGAAGTGCTTACACAGGTATGTGGGCACCGGTCCCCTGAGTATTATCTTGGATCACATGACTTCCTGGGATAGCAGCCTGCATTACAAACCTTTGTGAACAATGGAGCGATGATCCCAAAATATGAGTTCTATTCAACCAATTTCTTTTTACCAAATTGACAAATGGGCAGATGACAACATCAACATCCCCCAAATGATTAAATAGAAGGTAAAATCCACAATATTCATGGTAGTTAGGTTACAGTGTTACTCTGTACAAAGACTTGCTACAGTGTGCAGACTAGTGCTTGCTCTGCCATCATATATTTAATATTACTGTATCGTGATTTTTGCATATTAATCAGAAACAATCTAACAACGAATAGTTAATATGATAATGGAACAAGCACTGCACAGATAGCAAGTCTTTGTACACAGTAAGGTTGTAACCTAACTACCATGAATATTGTGGATGTACCCTTCTATTTAATCCTTTTGGGGATGTTGATGTTGTCATCTGCCCATTTGTCAATGTGGTAAAAATAAATTGGTTGAATAACTCATATTTTGGGATCATCGCTCTATTGTTCACAATGGTTTGTAATGCAGGCTGCTATCCCAGGAAGTCATGTGATCCAAGACAGTGTGAATGGTCTATTGATGTTTGCTTAACCCTGTCTTACCTTGAGCCATCCAAAACTATAAAGTGAGTTGGTAATAGATGGTCATGGGCTTGATGCCGAGTAGTAGAGAGAGAATATAAGCATGTGCTATGATATGCTATGCTATGCACTTGTTTCCATTGTGGGTCCATTGTAATCTAATTTACACATGAGTACATATGGACCCACAATGGAAACAAGACGCCTGGGGATGGGACCGTAGTTCCCCACTTTCCTACCAGCTAAACCTACCCATACCCCTACCCCTACCCCTACCCCTAACCCTAACCCTAACCCTAACCCTAACCCTCACCTCACTAAAACTAATGCTGTGAGGTGGGGAACATAACGAGGGGAACATAGAACCTGGGGAACATAGGGTGGACCCCCTGGGGATTTTTGTGTTATCCTTTTAGAATAGCTTTTTTTTTTTTTCTTTTTTTTTAACTGTACTACCCTACTGTTTTCAAGCTTGTCAATAAAGTATTCAGTCAATCAAAATGCCTTGTTTAACCTGTGCCATTGCAGCTAAACATTACACAAAGGAATTCTTTTGAAAACATTTCAGGTGAGAAATGGGTAATAGCCTATAGTAACACAATCTTGATTGATATTTGATCAGCACTGCAAGACGGCAGTTTCATGAGCCACTCATGTTGCACTGGACGATATTACAGGAGAACTGCATGGGCACTTTTGCAAAGTGGGCTCAGGGAGAGCTTGGACCTGTTTTGAAGTGCACACCTTTATGAAGTGAGCACGGGAGAATTGTGCGTAAAGGTATATTCAGTGATTGTATTTCATTCAAATAAAAATAAAATTGGTACATTTTCCATTCATTCTCCTCACTAGAATGTGTGCTGACCATATAAGGACTTCCACCATGGCCCGTGTTACGAGCATAGCTAGATTCAGTTTTCAGAGGTGGCCAGCCAGTCCTCGACCAATCAGGGTAGAGTATGGCCGTAGATATGTTATGATGTTTAGTTATGATGGTCAAAATAAAGGTTTTGAGAACCACAGTCGCTCTGAATTAAGAAAGTCTGCTAAATGTCTAGATTGTAAACTACTGAACTCATAAAATGCCACAGTCTCGTAGTAAATCAGTGTCATACATATCCTGAAGCTGGAGACGTAGGCCTACCGATATTCAGTGATTGGGTTCAATGATCAAAACGAGAACATTATAATGGTGTAAAAAATCTATAAAAAACTAAACATTTCCACGCTGTAAGGCCAGTAAGGGACAAGATGACACCCAGCCATTTTCATAATCACTGAATACACCTTTAAGCATTAAAGACATTGCTCTAAGCAGTTGTCCCAAACCCTGTAGCCTACTGTTTGTCCTTTATTTAGCCTATTTACTTATTGTATTACGGTAGTTAAGACTACTAGTGCTAGTACGACTTTACTTAATAACATACTTTTTAGCTTAAAGCTATACTGTGTAAGTTGCTAAACTAGTGGTCAGTAGCGGTATTGCTTTTTTCGTCCGTTTTTCGCCCGGAGTCGTCGTGGACCACCGCCGCGGACCACCGGAGCGGCGCCGCAAACCACCGCGACCGATACGAATCCGTGGAGGTGTAGAACGCATGGTAGAACGTAATTCTGGCCAGGATTTGGGGATTAAGAGGTTACGAATCCTTCACCATGGTAAACCGTGGTAAACACTGTAGCTGAGCGAGGCTACTTCCTGAAGACACCGGCAGATAAGCTGTGATTGGCCGGTAGTGTATCATGTGTGTATGATCCGCGATGTGATTGGCCAACGTATACACAACGTATACAGATGATGCAGATGACGCTATTTTTCCGCGAAAACCGGACCCCGGCCAGGATCATAGAAAACATATAAAGAGAAGGCTTTAGAAGCTGAAAATAACGGAGTGGGTGTTCTAAAACTTTAGTGATTCGTTTTATAAAAAAGGTTACATGGTATAACTTTAAACCATTATAGATTTGTATTTATTGTACATTGTACACATTGTAGGCCTACACTAAAGATTAGTAGTAGTAGCAGTAGAAATAAAACATGAATGTCACTGCACAGTGCACATAGCTACCGTACATGAATCAGCACTCATTCAAATATAATGCTTCTTCAGTGGTTCTTTGGGGTGGTTGAGGTGCTATGGTATGCATACAAAGCTCTGCATGGTTCTTTGAAAACAACCTATAAAGGTTGTTTTCAAAAGGTTAAGTGCTGTGCAATTAACTGAAAATATATAAAAATCAAACTTTAACTTAATCTGATCAAGGTAAAAACCAGACTAATCACCATCTCATCACAGTGTAGTGTTTGTGTGTGTATGTGCGTGTGCGTGTGCGTGTGTGTGTGTGTGTGTGTGTGTGTGTGTGTGTGCGTGCGTGCGTGCGTGCGTGTGTTAATGAATATATAAGATTTAATGTCATTGATTTAACTGAATACCAGATCAATACCATCAGTCATTTATACAGTATGCATACCATAACAGCAGTACAGGAACATCCAATCCCCATGGTGTACTGTTTACAAGCAGACAGACCACAATTTGATAACCTGACTTTACACGATCATGGGAACTGTAGTTTCTGCCACCACCAACACCATGCATGTACTGTACTGTACTGTACACAAGAACGCACGAGACACACACACGCACGCACGCGCGCGCACACACACACACACACACACACACACACACACACACACACACACACACACACACACACACACACACACACACACACACACACACACACACACACACACACTAACACACAAGCCTATCTAAGTGTGCAAAGTCAAACCTTTATGGTGCAAACAAGTTTGTCAAGTTAATGTTACGCAACAGAGGTTCTGTCTTGATCTGCAGTAAACACGATTCCAGTGTACATGTTGTACAATACACATTTATGCACATTTATAGTTGCAGTCACATGCGACTAATTTGCACAGAACATAGATAAACTGCCTCTGTTGGACCAGATTTCAGTGAAAGTATAAATGATGGCAAAATCAGCAATCATAAATGTGAATATGTGATTATGAATGAAACCAGGTAAACCATAATCACATCACGAACATGCAGCTTTGTCCACTCAAGCCCAAGCAGCTATAACTGCTATAAAAAAGTCCTGCTTGTCTGTACAATCTGTACATTGCACAATTTAGTTTCTTAGCTCAAAATAATGTATGCAGTGCTATTATTTTTGTATGACAAAAATCGCTGCCAACCAAGTTCATGTTAAATGTAGTCTTACCTGAACTCCATATGGAACAGATTCAGAACACTGTTTAGTGTGAAAGGTTGAAAGAACAAGTGCTTTGTGGCGGGGAGTGGCTTGGGTTTATGTCGAAATAATAGCCTACCTACTGTAGCCTACTGTACATGACTGATAGGGTTACAGCCACAGGCTATCTTTTGCATGCATGCATGCACGCACGCACGCACACACGAACAGTACTAACAAACAAAAAACAAGGAACAGATTCAACAGAGAGAGGGAGTATAATGAATGAGAGAGATACTTACAAATAAAAATGGAGTGGAGTAAAGTGATACAACTGTCAATGATTCCTGTAAAGGACAATGTTCAGATCTGTCTACTCTGCTGAACCTGAACCCTTGAGCCTCTAACACAAAAGGCAACCAGGTCATTTTTTGTTTCATTTAGTTTATTAGCACTTTGTTATAATAAAAGAAAATAGAACAATGCATATCAAGGAAACAAAATACTGTGCATGGAAAGGAAGAAGCCGGCAGGCTTATTTGGAATGCTTTCCATAATGGAAGAGGTCATTGATTAACAGATTAAAGTTCAATAAGAACAATACAAAATAATACAAAGGGGAGCAGCTGTGCAATAATGACAAAAACAGAAACTGCACAAAAGAGGAAAAAACACACTCAGTCCCTGCATGAGAGATTTACAATCAGTGCAATGTCAGTTTTGGTTAGTCCCTTGTCTGCAACTTGTAAAATGTGTTCAAATGTGGTGCATTTACCAGTATCACATGGTGCCATTATGGTGTGATGGGTGTGATCTGTGATGCGATGGTTGCATTTTTAGGGGCCTCTGTTATCGACATGAATTATTAAACCCTTTGACAATGCCAGGGGATAAATTGAATCTCGACCATCAGGTCAAAATTCATGTCTGACTGAGTCTAGGTGACACGATCAGAATTTCTCAAATACAACCATATTGTTTTAACACCATACAGATTGGACAAAATGGCTTTGTATTCATTGAAAAAGTCACATAGTGCCGCTTTAACCAATAGGCAAGGAGGGAGTGGGTGGGGCGCGAGTGAAGAGAGAGTTTCAGAACGGTGCTAAAGACGGTTAGGTGATTTTTACAACAGGGAACTCTTCAAGGATGAGACGTATCGCTTATTTCACTGCAGGTGAGCTGAAGAAAGACAGAATTGCTTGCTCAGAATTGTATTGTTCTTTGATAATATGTGATTTGATAATCACTTGATTGAGCCAGCTACTTTAGAAGCAATACATTGACAGCAGTAAATCATTGAGGCTATATGAGGGGGAGAAAAGCAGTTTGAGGTCTTTTCCTTTTTTTCTCTCGTATGAATCAATGCTATTGTCCAGATTCATTCCACAGTGTGACAGTCATGACAGATATGTTTATTCACAGGATGAATTTATGTTATATTGTTATTTAGAAGAGGACATAATTAGCATTTCATTATTCCATGGAAGACCCCAGATTCCGTGACTTGTTCACCACAGTGACACATAGGCCTACAGTATAGTTAGTCAAAGTAAAGATGATTTCCTGTTTCACATTCTGAACCTCAACTTCCTCAAATGACAAGTAAACGGGGTCCAAGTCACAGCTCACTGTGTGGTTAAGGTCTTGTTTCCATTTGCTAAACTGTGCATACACACTAATCATTTATTTTTTGTTTGAGAAAAGTTCTTATTCCAAACTAATTTACAATAGAAAAAAATACTAAAGAATCAACAACTCAAGCAAGAGTCTCCTCTCCTCTCCTCTCCTCTCCTCTCCTCTCCTCTCCTCTCCTCTCAGTATCCTTATGTTCTGTTATGCATAGTTGAAATTTTGATTTGTAACCCTTTGTGGTACAGAGGTAGCCTGGTTAATAAACCAGACCGCTAGTACAGAGCTGCTTGTTTATCAAGAAAATAATAGTTTCTGCCTTGTAAGACAGATTTAAGAAGATCCCGATTACTTATTAGACGGGTACCCAGGGCTGTATTTTGATTGTCTTACACCACCAGGTCTTATTCCTTAGCTTAAAGGCCTGTACTGTACTCCGACCACCAAACGTTTCGTCTGAGAGTTCCGACTTTCCGACGTGCAGCTATCCGAACTCTAATTCGGGGTTATGCTTTTCAGAAGATGCGAGTGACGTCATTTTGTAGTTGAACCGGACCTTTCCGACGAAAGGTTCGGTGGTCGGAGACAGTATGGACAGGCCTTTAAGTTAAGGCATAAGAGCTGGTACTTAAGACAATCAAAATAGAGCCCCCAGATCTTTCTGCCCTAATTCCATTTTGCCTTTAGAAGAAAGATACTTGTCAGCTGCCAAAATAAACAGTGTCATCTTTAGATGATAGCTGTAACATATAATGTCAGTGACCTACTGTAGCAATGACCTGCCTATAGAAACTTGATTCTTCAAGACAGTTAACATTTTGCTCTTCAACAATATTCAAATATACAATTAAACTAATTCAAACCAATTCCAATTCTCTCAGCTCTTCTAAGCTCTGTGTGGGCAAACACAGTGGTGTTGAATGGAAGAGAGGGAACCACCATCACATTGGAGACTGGAATCACCAGCATCCAGAAGCACATCCAGGCACTTTGGACTTTCGGAGAGGCCGACACAGGCACGCAAATCGCCAACCTGAACGCTGGCAAGGTGCCGAAGGTGGTAACGGACTACGTTGACCGATTTCAAGACAGACTGCAGCTGAACAGTCAAACTGGATCTCTCACCATCACTGATCTCCACATCAACGACACTGGGTTTTACCATGTGCAGATCTTTGCTCTCAAAGTCTCATCTCACCTTTTCCACCTTAATGTCTACCGTGAGTAATAATAATATAAGGGTAATAAGGGTAATAATAATAATAATAATAATAATGTCTAGTATATAGGCCAACTTATGATCAAGGCCTTTGTGTGTATAAAAGCACATTTTAAAGTTTTAAACAAATACAGGTCACTTCACCAAAAAAACAACCCGCCAAATCAACTTGCTAGGACACCTCACCAATGAGCAGGGTTGTCAACATTTAGGACTTTTAGGGGGTGCGCGGAACAACACGGGTCTGGTGGTCCTCCCCCCAAAACCTCTTAACAGATATATATTTTCATGTGTTCTGTTGAATTTTGTGCATGTTTGATACTTTTATCAGGCTTGCTTTACTAGCATGGGTACAATTTCAGCCTTAAAATGCCAAATGTAAGTGTATAGATTTGTTGACTGAAGCAAAGTAAGACATCCTTAATAATGACTTATCATCTGTGGGTCCTTCCCCAGAAAATATTTAACATAGTTAATGTAATTGCCAATCATCCTGGCAAATCCAGGAGCATTGACAAGCCTGCCCAATGAGCGTGGACAATTTGGAGAGTTGGTTTTTTGGCAACGTGACCGGTTACCGTTTTAAACATGTCAGTTCAAAGGGCACAGTGCTGAAGGCAACCCATCTGTGCAGGTGACCATCATGTTTCATGAAATTTGTGGTTCAGCCTATGCAGCTCTCACATCTAGAGTTCGGGATGCTATATTCCCCCTATATTCAGAAACCTCAATAGTACAAAAATGTGATTATAGGGTGAAGGTTAGGTTTAGGTTAGGGTTAGTAATAATGTATGCCGTCATACCAATGGTGCTTCGGAAAAAAGAGCCATTAGACCAATGGCCTTTATTCCTTCCTTCTTTCTCTATCATTGTATGGTGATCTGGTGGTCTCAAAAACACACTTTGAGCACAAACAGATGCAAACAAAGTGGACCCTACCAATATAGAACAAATCGATACTTCGATAACTGATTCCTAATACTTGACACTAGTGCTGTGCACTTACCAGTGAAAACACAGCAATAGGTTGGTGTTAAACGATGAAGGTTACTAGTAGGTCAAATAAGCATAAATGTGTGGAAGTGTGCAGATGAGACGAACAGACGTAGTGTGGAGTCTCTGAACTTTACTTCCAAACAAATGCATACAAACACAAGTAAACTTGTATCTCCACCCCATTACCACCCACCATCCCATACTGTACATTCTGAGGTGAGATACCTCCATCTAGTGTCCAACCAACCATCATCTCAGTGTCCACCACAAATGATTATTTTATTTTTTATCCCCTGCATCTTTTGTTCTCATTCGTTTAAGTCCTGAATGTGTGATTTTGAGACCTGTTCCACCGTGCAATTTAAGTGAATGGAGAGAGAAAGTATTCACCATGTGAATGCGCTTCCTCACTCATGGGTCAGAGGATCATTTGACACACTATTTAGTAGGGGTGTAACGATGCATTTTAATAACGATACAATACACATCACGATACATGGCTGATGATACGATACATGGACGACTTTGGTACAGTCATGGCGATACGATACGATTTGATTCAATGATTTAAAACTATTTAGCAAATAAATTAAATCTGTGTGAAACGTGTCAACGTGTCAATGCATGTTTTTAAGGGAAGCATCTATTATTATGGATATAAATAAGTAAAAACTGTGATTCTCTAGCAAATACATGGCCATTGTATTTCAACACATACCGTATGGACAAACCCACACCTTGACATGAACACAGAGATTACACACATTTATCGATAGACTAAGAGTAGCTATATGGAATGGAAAAGTAATTAGACCCCTTTTTTCATTTTCCTTCTTTGAATTGCTAAATACAAGGCACAAATACTTAGTTGCCATACAATCAATTATTTGCACTGCAAAACGATTCGATACCGATTCTCTGCAATGTAAAACGATACCAATACGATACAAAGCCAAAACGGTATGATATATGCTTTTGCATATCTATATAGTAGATCATTGCAAATTTTAATCGATTTTTCGATTCAGTTACTATATCGTTGCACCCCTACTATTTAGACTTATATCCTGATCAGGGAGTTCTACACAAGGTTTTACCAAAGTACTATTCAGTCAATGAAAGAGGGCATTGGCCTTGGACAAACTACTCACTTTTACAATCATCTCTCTCCCTAGGCTCCGTTTCCACTCCGCACATTAAACCCATTGCATCATCAGTGGATGACAGCTGTCAATCACTGACAGTGCAGTGTTCTGTGGAGAACAGGAGAGACGCTGTCCTGGTTCAGAGGAGAGGAGAGACTCAACCAGACCAGCAGTCCTGACCTCTCCACCAACCTCTCTCTGCTTCTGGACATAAAGGACCAGGATGGAGACCACAGCTACACCTGTAAGGTGGAGAACCCTGTGGATGAAGCTGTCTCTGAACTCCACATTGAGGAGACTTGTCTGAGGAACAAAGGTACAGTATGACAACAGCAATGAATGAGTACAGAATACTTGCTGGCATTCTCCCTATTATTTCAATTGCACTGCCAAAACTTCAATAATTGGAATCGGAATAAAGTGCCAGCATGAATTATAATACAGCATTGTAATTGTAATTGTCTCCAATGTATTGAATGCATGTATTTAATTGTGTTCCTAACAATTATACAGTAGGTGTAGTTTTTGAATCAGATGTATCTTACTGTAACTTAAACTATGTGCTGGGCAATATTAATTAGGAGAGTAATATGTTACTCATTACTTATTACTCCTTGGAAAAAGTAATAATATTATATTACTTGGAATCAAGAATAATATATTACTGAACTGAACTGAAAGAACTTTTTTTTCCATAATAATAAGAGTCAACAATCAGCCAAAATGGCTATAAATATAGCAGCAATCTCTCTGGACCTTTTAAACAAAATGTTTTGGAAGCGTAATCCCTTACACTACTCGTTACTGGGTAAAGTAATAATATTACAGTAATATATTACTAGTAACTTACTGCCCAACGCTGCTTAAACCAATAGTTCTCAACCTTTTCAGGCCGTGACCCCAATATAATCATATTTTAACTGGGGACCCCCCTACCCTGACGAGCACTAAGAGTTGAGTCATTACATTTTTTTTTTCACAATTTCTGCCTCTAATATTTGACAATTTGGCCAATATTTAATTTGTCAATTTAGATTAAAAGGTTAAATTGTAACTTTATTAACATGCAGATACCCTCTATACACTTTTTATGTTGGTTTGTTTACTGTTGAGTGAGAAAACAATGTTGCACATTAAGTTAATCATCTGGGGACCCCATACCCACAGGTTGAGAACCACTGTCTTAAACTGTGGTGATTTAAAAAAAAAAAACCTTCTCAACTTCTCAAGCACTTCTATTTAAATATGTATATAATGTTAATTCTCTCTCTCTCTCTCTCTCTCTCTCTCTCTCTCTCTCTCTCCCTCTCTCTCTCTCTCTCTCTGAAGGTATGCGGTTCTGTCAGTCCCATTTTGCTGTGCAGCTGGTGATTTCTGCTATATTGGGCCTGGCCACGATCGTTCTAGTCATTGAACGCTTCAGATTCAGAGGATGGGTCATGCAGCAGGGGGCTGCTCAACGTTGTTAGAGTGTACGTCCATCACTGGGTTCATAAGAGGAGCAACTTAAACAGCTTTTTATCAGCAGAATTTTGACATCAAAGTTCAATCATGTTGTAATACCCTGAAGATGGCCATGTAGGTCGCTACGCGTGGGTTATCCCAGTTTAAACTTGTCTATAAAATAAATGCTTTGCTCAAATAAAGGCTTTTTAATATTTCACTAGAAGAATGCATTGGTTACTTTTTCCTTAGTTGCATGTTGTAATGGGTTTGGATTAGAACTCAAAACATCTGGGCTGTCCGGTCATGTTGCGATGGATATTTTGCAGTTACCTGTAAATGTTGCTGCTGCAGTAGCAGACAGCTTTTTAAAATTCAAATCTATACTATAATTCACAGAATCTATCTGTCACACAAAATGTGTCCCTGGCATAACTCAGAAAGCATAAGGTGAAACAAGCTTCTTCTTTTTGTGTATAATCCAGGCGTTTTCCTAAATAATAATACACTTTATTTGTATTGCCATTCCTACGCACTGCCTTTCCTACAGAGGCAGTGACCACCTAAACCAAACCCTAACCCTAACCTCAGTAGGAATGGCAGGTTTAGGATTGGAGAACTGCCCCCCTTCCCCTTTCATGACATAAAATGCAGCTCAAAGTTCTTTACATAGCAAGAATAAAGCACTTTATTTAAAAATAGAAAAGCAAAAACATAAAACATTAAATTTGCAAAAAAAAAAAGGCACATTGTTGGCATATGGCATGTGTACCATATGTTGCAGGTGTGGGGGAAAAAAGCTGAGATCCATCAGTTATTGTTTAGGTGTGTTTAGGTAACCATCTCAGGAACCATCTCCTTTCATCTTTTACTTGAAGATGTGCACAATGTGTGTGTGGTAAAACTGTAACAAATCTTAAATAAACTTTTTGACACAAATTATAAAACGAACTTAGAGATGTGGCTTTCTGAGGGCTTCTGGTAAAGGGAAAGACATTTACACACACTTCAGCATACTGAAACCAGAAGCTGCTGAAACACACTAAGCTGAATCTGAAGAAATTAGTTCCAAAATCAAAATACACCAGTAGGTGGCAGACCTTTACAATCAAATGGTTCAGACCTCTGAGACAAGTCTCCTGAGGAGACCATCAACAACAAAACTTATCACAACTTAAAATTATATTCTGTATAGCCATATATGTCATTATACAACCTGTAAAATAAATACAAAGATGCAGGCAAGAGAAAGGATATACAGACTGCAATCATCAATTGTTGCAGGTTTCTTAAAAAAGGAGGGAAAAAAGAAAGGAAAACACATCATTTTTCATGTTTTTTTGGGCAACCCTTCAAGCATAAAATAAGATCCACTATTCTTTTGGGCACCCTTCTAGAAATGTTTTTGACCACACAATAGTGCATTTTAACCCAGCAAGCACAGACTTTTTAGTTTGACAAGATTTTTGTTGGTTGAAATCAGGTGATATTCTAGGCCAGATAAATATCATAACTAGTTAGGTATGTCCCAGAATATAACCTTATATGCTCATATTTCAACTAACATTACAAACAATAACAATAATCCTGTCAAACAAAAAAGTCCAAATGACGTCCTGGTAATGACGTCAAGATCATCCCCATCTGGGCTGTGATCTGGCCCCAATCGAGACGTCACTGATTGGTCCAGGTCCTGACGTGCTTGCTGGGAAGTGCTACAGGGTTAAAAGCATGGCATAAAACAGCATGTAGGCAACCAGTCAAATGGTGCATTTATATAGCGCTTTTATCCAAGGTGCTTTACTTAGATTGTGCATTACATTCACCCATTCACGCACACATTCATACACCGGTGGCAGAGGAAACCATGCAAGGCACCAACCTGCTCACCAGGAGCAACTAGGGGTTCAGAGTCTTGCTCAAGGACTCTTCGACATTAACTCAGGGGGAGACCGGATTCAAACTGGAAACCCTTCGGGAACCCTTCGTGCTCTAATAACAGTTTCTCTATCCCTGAGCAATGCCGCCCCTACTGTAAGTCAATTACTGTACATGGGACCCAACTTGGCTGGTCTAACGGGTGAAATTAAAACTAGGCAAAATCATGGCAAAGATAAAAAAACAAGAACCAGGAATAAAACAAACAAACAAACAAACCAAAAAACAACACTTAACTCTTGTTAAAAGGGTAGGTTTTAACAGCATCAGTGCACTCACTGCACTGTGGCACTCTCAGGTGTTCGCATCACACATTCAAACAGGATAGAAAGAGACAGTGGAAAACACAATCACACACTAGAGGTCTTCACGGGTCCAATTTGAACTACCCGAACCCAAAAGGACCCGGGGGAAATGGACCCGGACCCATATGGCCCCGTCTATCATTTGGAATTTGAGAACCGTTACCCGATCAGCCCCGAGACGTGATGGATCCGATCCGAACGGCCCCGCCTGTTATTAGAAAAATTGGATCCGATACCCGAGCAGAACGAGAGATCCGAGACCCGAACCTGTCGCCCCGAAATGAAAGAATGCCAACGTTATTATATTAAGAGTTGTATCAGACATATTTCTTACCTAACGTCGCCACGGTGCTGCTGTTGCTGTCAGCGGCGCTGTGCCTCTCGCTCTCGCCAAAAGATGATCTTTTCCCAGACCAGTAAGTCAATGCGGACAGTTTGTAAATACAAATAAATCCATGTTTTTATTCCTTCTTCTTTGCATTTGGCTAGCCAATGCTAATGCTATCGTTTTCTGTCGCATGTGTTGTTCATTATATCTTTCTGCTTTGAGTGTCCATTTTGCTCTGCAGAGCATGACAACACGCAATGACAACTCCATTGTAAACCGTTAACCAAAACGTTACGTTAATATCTTTGATAATAATAACAATCCAACTGATACAGTCAGTGTTGTTGTGACTGAGTGAGTTCTACTTCTCAGTTCTCACAACCAATGCAACAGATTACATGCTGCATCTTTAGTGCCATCGTGTGGCGTTATCTATTTGGTGCAGTTGTTGCGTTCACTTTCACTTCAATCTCGGCCTGTCTCGGCTCCACTCGGGTAACAGGAGATACCCGGGGAACCGGGGCAGACGGCCCCGGCCCCGGCCCGCCCCGCGGTAAAAGCTCGAAAACGGCCCCGTTACCCGGCTCGGTTCGGTTCGGATCGCGGGTAATTTCGGATCTCGGGCAGGTCCGAAGACCTCTATCACACACCTAGACTCACACAGACAGGCAGCTGGGCAGACACACAGACACACACGCAGAAAGGCACATACCGTAGACAAGCAGACAGGCACCAAATGAGCCAAACCAAGAGACAAACACACTAAGGCCACAATCAGACATACGCGGAAGACATCTTCTCCGTATCGTCTGAGAATGAGGGGGAGAGGGGAGGTCCAATTCATTGTCAATGAAGGTCACGTGGTTTCATGTCGTTGCCGTGTCTCTTGCTCAACAGAAGGCTGTCTTTTGGCCAAGAGACACGGCAACGACAAAAAAACCATGTGACCTTCATTGACAATGAATTGGACCTCCCCTCCTCCCCTATTCTCAGACGATATGGACACGATAGCTCTCGCAACGATCGATCGATCGATAGATACCTTTATTATCCCAAGGGGGGAACTCAGTTGCCCAGTGGTAGCACAGCAGTATACAGTTATTTACAAAGTTACAGAGAAGTAAGAAAAAGGTAGGAAGAAACAAGAACAGTACTGTAACAGTAAAGAGAAGGTGCATCAAAAGAGGGGGAGCGAATAATATATAAATACTAGCCCTTACCCGTTCAAAGATATGAGCTCTGAAATGATGTGCAGTGTGTGGGTTATGGGATGTGCACTCGTGCACACAGTATATGAGGGATGGAAAGTAACTTTAACTGGTGCTTACATGATAATATGTAGGAGCATCAATGTAAGAAATACCCGTTTCGTTTAATGGCTACAGAGATACTGTGTACCGATCTACATGATTTTTGGACAACATCTGTAACAGGGCCAGACAACCCCCCCCCCACCCCCCCCCCCCCACCCCCCCCCCCCCACCCCCCCCCCCCCCGCACGCCCCACACACACACACACACACACACACACACACACACACACACACACACACACACACACACACACACACACACACACACACACACACACACAGCTGGTTAAACATGTTGCCTCATGCTAGATGCAGAATAGATATGCCTCATGCTAGATGCAGAATAGATAGTAGATACACCAGAAAAATGCTAATATACAGCATACGATTTGTGAAAGTGACAAACGGGCTTCACAGTTATGTCAGGTGTGTTCATATGCTAATGGTGATGCGATTTCAGATCAATTGCTCCAGCCACTGAGGAGAAACACTGTTACAGACGGACACTCAGACAGACGGACGGACGGACGGACGGACGGACGGACGGACGGACGGACAGACATTCGGAAAATTATATGTTTGATATATACATAGTGTCTTAGGACACAACTATCAAAATAGTACAGTGTTCACAGAGATCCAGAGTCCAAATAGACCCTAGCAGTCAATGATAGTTAGTGCAACAAGTATCTCACTGTCATTATTAAACAAAGCAAAACACAACCTAATAGTGCAATGTCAAAAATCAGTGCGAAAAAAACAGTAGTTTTGGACATAAAAACAGTAGTTTTGGACATACAAGGTTTCCACCCGACAACGACGATATGCTATAAATATAAGGTGCTGGGAGTGAAAACTATAATATGGGGTGCCTTGGATTAAAACAATATTCATGGGGTGCCCTGAGACAAAAAGGTTTGGGAACCCCTGAGCTACAGTACAAAAGGGACAGAAATACATACATTGCTGAGGACGGGGCTAGATACAGGGCTGGGAATGGGGTTAGGTTTGGGGAAAGAAGACAGGGGATAATGACTGGGGTACCTGAAAACCGAGTTCATATGTGGCTGAATAGCAGTCCCAGGGTCCAGTGGCTGGAGTGTAGGCCTGAGTTCTTGCTGCTGCAGTGCAAGCCCAGGCTCTTTCAGCTGAAGGCCAGGCCCAGGGTCCGGCAGCATGAGTGCTTGTTCAGTCTTGGCAGTGACAACCAGTGGTGTGATATGGATTTTAGAAGTGGTGCCCCTCTAAATTTGAGACGTGCGCGTGCTTGCATGTGCGGCGCGTGCGCGTGCAGCTAAATAAGTCTGGGCTCGCCTACGGTGACAACAGAGGACAGTTCACAAAGTTCACTTCGGTTGTCAGCAGGGAAAGTGGACATACAGTAGGTACGGAGAGTTCTTTGGGAATGGCTGACAAAGGCTGGAGATGAGTCAATGACAGGGACAGTCGACAGGGGTTTAGACGAGACGTAGGCGGGAACAGACGATGGGGGTTCAGATGAGATGTCGGTGGGGGAAGTCGACAGGGACACCAGGACATCGGCGTGAGCAAAAAATCCATTGCAGTAATCCAGTCTGGAGGAGACAAAGGTGTGGACGAGTTTCTCAGTATCTGCTAGGGTGAGTGTGGAGCGGCGTTTGGAAAGTTCCTGAGATGGTAAAAAGGAGGTCGTACACAGGTGTTTAATGTGTGGCTCAAGGTTGAGTTGTGGGTCCATTTTCACACCCAGTTTGGTTACTGATGATGAGAGGGTAAGATTGTGACCGGAGAACAAGATTGGATCTGATGGGGGTGCCAATTTGGAGGGTTTCACTTTTGGAGGTGTTTAGTTGAAGGAATTTGAGGTTCATCCACACCTTTATCTTTATCTTAAGGGACATGTGTGCCACATAATTCCACCCTACTATCAGGGGAACACAGAGGGGAGTGGATGGGAGATTGGCAGAGGGGAAAATAGGAGAAGGGAACTCAGGGGAAAACACTAGTGAGGGGACAAGGGCACATTAGACATGTTGGTAGAGGCCACGACCATGACAGCTGGAGTCTGACCAGTGGTTCCATTTCTTCACTGAAGCATCAAATGACTCCGTTGGCTCGGTTGGCATTGGTCCCAGTGTTTCCTGTAAAACAAGAGAAAACATGAAAGCATTGTCTGTCATGTCAGTTTGAAGACCACTGTGACACATCAGAGCACAAGACCTAAAATGCAAAGCATGTTAAAGCTGCAATCTGTAACCCACTGAGCATTTTTCGGTCTAGACATCTAAATGCGAGGCTAAAATTTGTCTAAAAGTGAAAGTTTTTTTAGACATCTAAGCTTAGATTAGACATTGATTAGACATCTAATAGACGTCTATATATAGCCTGTTGAAATATAGCTGTTGAAATATCATCTAATCAAGGTCTAATCTAAGCTTAAGACATCTAAAACACTCACTTTTAGACCAATTTCAGACGGACATCTAATAGACGACTATGTCTCACTGGGAACTTTTATGTCCTACCCAGGATTTGAACCTGGGGTCTCCCACATTTTCAAGAGGCAATCCTGTTCGTCAAGAGGAGATATTGCCCCTTATTCACATGGTAATTTTAATCAAACAGTATGTGTCATAGAGAGCCACCAGTTTTAACCAGTAGGTGTCACCATGGTCACATGTCTTGATATGTGGGATAATGAACAATGAACTGGCGATTATAAAAAATAAACCTTCAGTGTGATATGGGGTCCAATACTGGGTTAGGGTTCTGCATAGTACTGTTTTATCTGTCTGTCATTCAATGTTATACGAGTTAAAAAAGGACCCCAATTAAAACAAGCTAAAGGCTTTCTTGCAGTGTTTTTTTTTAGTTGACCGTGTCCCAGTGAACTGTACTGTCATGTACCTTTTCAAATGCAAACTTCTAATAAAGTATTCAATCAATGAATCAATCAATGAATCACCCTGTCCATGAGGAAAATAACCAGCTAACTGGTCATTATCCCCAGATTAATCTTCTGTGCATGAGTTAACATGCAGACAGTCCTGCAGAAAGGTTTACAACTATGTCAGTAGTTACCTCCAGTCTTACTTTTTCTTAAGTAGATGCAGGCACCCACGACAATCGTGACTATCATGACACTCACGGCAATCACGGCTGTCAGGGGAATCTTCCAAGCTCCATCTGTAGAGGCTGCAGGTCGGGTGGTGGTGTTGGTTGGAGGGGGGGTTTGAATCGTCTTTTCTGTGTATAAATGAGCATAGACAGATACTAGGACATATAATAGGACATGTAATTGAAAGATTATACATGTAACATGTACACTTGTTACATGCCAATTAAAGAAACACAGGTGTCATGGAAAGCACAAGAGACAGCATACAGAAATGGCAGTGACCGCATTGACACAATTTCAGTGTCAAAGTCAACATAAAACTCTCACAGTCACAAGGCCAGGGCATGCGTCTCACTCTCTCTCTATTTTTCTAGAAACCCCCCCAAACTTAGATGTCTATCTGTGAACAAAGGTGTGGTCATTGCCACGACAGACAGACAGACAGACAGACAGACAGACAGACAGACGCGCACGCACGCACGCACGCACGCACACACACACACACACACACACACACACACACACACACACACACACACACACACACACACACACACACACACACACAACCGCTGCATAAAATGGTACATGATTTGACTTAACAAGTGGGCACACCAACAGAAGTGAACAACTGACTGGCACTATGCCACCTGGGAACCTGGAGAAGTAACCTCATGGCATCGTTTATTGCTACTCTAAGCCTTTGCATGCTCTTCACTCTGTAATAGGACCATAGATGAGCCGTATGCAGGGGGATGACATGATCTGAACAGTGCACATTTGACATTTATCCTATCCTGCTAAATACAATGCACAAGTAGGTAGTATCGTTACAATCGATTCTTTGCACTGCCGATTTGATACGATACAAATTTAAATGATTCGATTCGATTTTTTGCCATTTAGAGGCGGCTGCTACTCAAAACTGGTAAAAGAAAACAAAGCCTACATACTTACCTCCCCCTGACCTTTCTATTGTAATTTGTAAATAACATTCATTTTGCATTGTTTTTACGACTTTTTGTACATTTTCTGCATAGTACTGTGTTTTATTTGTCTGTCATTTAATGTTGTATGAGTTAAAAAGTAAAGGATACTTACCGGTCACTTTAACTCTGTAAGTCTTGCTGGGTCTGAAGTTTATTCTGACGCTAAAGGTCCCACTGTCTTGTTCCTTCATGTTACTGATGGCCAACATTCCTGTTTTTTTATCCAATGTTACACGGGGATCTTTAAATCTCCCATAGTATTCAATTTCAGAGCCAAATTTAGCATTCCATTCTGCCAATTTATTGAACCCGTGTTTCCACAGGATGTCAGTGATTCCACCAGTAACAGTCACAGAGCTTGGATCTGGAAGTAATTCAAGGCGTCCTCCAACTGCTACCTGTTGAGCTGTATGGAGAAATGCATTTCAGTCAGGTTGTGTGTTGCTGTACATGATTATCATTTTCTAAATGTGTTAAAAAGGGATATTTCACTTTAAAAAAAACTTTGGTCATTGTATTGTCTAATCAGGCTTCTATGAACACCCTGAACAGTTTTTAATTTGATTCATTCAATATTTTGATATTTGATGTAAATGTTAGGAGGCTCCACATACACAACCAATGTAACTCCATTTTAACCATGCTAGATTCATTAAAAACACCCATTATAATCTTTTCATGTATTTTACTACTGTAAAATTACTCCAATTTGTGTATGTTTTTTATTAATTATAAAATCTGCAAAGTAACAAGTCACTAAAGCTGTCAAATGCTGTACTTGTAGTGGAGTAGAAGTAACAGAAATGTAAAGACTTCAACATTGTACTATGCATTGTAAGCACTCCTCCTGTGTGCTTCTCTCTCCCAACAAGCAAACCCCATTGGAAATGCATTGAGTGCTCAAAGTTAAATATTTAAAAAAAACTGCAAATTATTTTAAAGTAAAAATGTCCTAGGCTGGCCACCAGCAGGAGCTCAGAAACAAGGACACGTTTCCTGGCACGCTGTATGGGACCCACTAATTGATATGTATTTAGTCACAGACCCCCTTCTCAAAATATTTTGTGCCAGCCATGGACCCACAAAGACCGCCAACACACACATACACACGCACACACACACGCACGCACGCACGCATCGCAGGGCTGCCAAGTCTCACGCTTTGAGCGTGAGAGTCACGCAATTTAACCTCTTCTCACGCCACACGCCACACATGTCATTTCTCATGCAATTTTACAGCCATCCCACGGACCTCTCCCGAAAGTTGCGGGGGTTTTCTCACTCGGTAAAAGTCGCACGGAGAATTCTAAGTGCAGTGAATGCAGCTGCTCTGCTCCTCCACTTTCTCTCCCCTCTACACATACACACATGCAGGCGACGGAGCGAGCGAGAGAGAGAGCCCTACAGACGGCGGCTTTCTCGCTTCGATCTGCGGGGCCGGGGATCGCGCCGCCCCCGCGGTGGAGAAACACACTCGCTCCGCGAGTAAACGCCGGGCAATATTTCACAAAGATGACCACAATCCAGCTCTTGCCTCCCCGGCGCGAGCGCATGCACGAAAGAGCCCACGCGCAATAATTTCATGGGTTAGTTAGCCTACTATATCCACTTGTCTTGAACCCTAATATCCCCATATTCTGAGGAGGGCTTTAGAAGAGATAGGGAGGTTTGCACCACTAGGCCTACTAGTCTAGTCTACTACTCTACTAGAGGGAAGAATCCCAGTAAACAATACACACGGCAGGGCGCAGCCATGTTTCTCTTCTCGGCTCACACTGTCATGTGACTAGATGACGTAATCGTTGCCGTCAAGTGATAATCCAAAAAAACAAAAACAACCCCCTTCCAGCCCTTCAAAATAATAGCGGCGGCCGACGGAGGAAACGGCGCGGCACCAAGGCAACAAGCAACCTTCAGATTAAGAGGCACGAGTTGTGTTAACTCCCCAAATCCTGGTCAGAAAATTACGTTCTACCCCTCTATGGATTCGTATCGCGGTCGCGGTGGTTTGCGGCCACCTCCGCTGGTCCGCGGCGACTCCGGGCGAAAAACGTCCGAAAAAAGCAATACCGCTACTGACCACTTGTTGAGCAACTTACACAGTATAGCTTTAATTTAATAATATAGATAATTATTATAAAATGCTTCTCAATATCAATATTCGATTAACGTACAGTACATGAGCAAAATTGGTATCGGTATAAGACAAAAGAATCTGCCATTGGTCGCTCGAGTATTTTAATGATCGCAGGTTTATTTTGTCCTGCACTTTCCTTCATTGTTGTTTCCCATTCATAATTGAATAATATAATTGACCACACAATTTCTTACCAACATGGAGCTGGATCATGCTGCTGCTGCCCAGTTCTGGAACAGAGCACTGGTAGGTCCCCTCGTCTGAGATGTTCACCCTGGACAGCTTCAGCGAGATGTTACCATGATATAACTTCTCGTGAAACAGGGACGTCCTGTCTTTGTACCAAGGGTTCTGTTCTTCATGAAGGTATTGTCCATATCGCCAGATGAGAACAAACTTCTTCAGTGGTGGCTTCAGGTCAGGTCTGGACCACTCCACTATTTTATTCGACATGTCAGTTGGTTCAACGTGACATGGAAGGACCACCTCCTCTCCCACTATGGCCACCACGCCTTAACACAAAAACAAAGAAAATGTCTTTAGTGTGGTAATATTAATCTTTAATTATTAAACATGAAATAGTAATGCTCATTTAGATTAATTAACCCATACAATTTCAGTCAGTCAGTCTGTGGCTTGAGCAATTGATTTTAACTTGCACATAGATGATTGCATGTAGACAATTAGCTCAATTGCGACCACAGGTTGCATTTACTATGAAAACCTCCAGATCCGGTCTGTGTGTCAACATAATGAATAATGGATGATGATGGTGAGAGTTTAGAACTGTGTATTAAGAGCATTAACAGCATTGTTGGAAATCAGTGGTGGTAACTGGAGAGAGGTTAATCGTGTGACCATGTCTGTTTTGTGTTTTAATAGCTGGTTTTATACTCCAGACTAGTAAACTTATGCTGACATTGGGAATCCCGTTAGAGGGCAACGTTTATTTATTTATTAGTTCATGCATTTATTTTGACGCTTTAAATGGCCTGAATAAGTACCCTACATGACACGTGTACTCAGACTACAATGGTGAATCGTTGCTTTTATAAAACATATAAAAAATGTAAAATGTATTGTTGGGGACTGTCACAGGGAGTGGTTGTCTTCCCATTTCTCAACAACAACAAACCCTACGGAGAACAAACAACAAACCCTACAGAGAACGAAGAACAACAACGCAACGCGAGTGTCCTTCTACCCGACGTTACTCTTCAAACAATAATCAGATCGGTATTTTGGCATTGTGATCTAAAAGAAAGAAAATCAGACACTGACAGCTCTGCATTCTGTCGCCGTGTACAACATCAGTAGATAGGGTACATTCAGATATCCAGCTCGCAATGCAGCGTAACGCCCCGGCCTATAGCAGCATTACTCCATTACCTTTGAACCTTCACACTTGAGCAGCTAATGTGAGTGTCAACTTAGGGTACGTTCAGATATCTGGCTCATAGGGTTGCCAAACACCCCTGCCCCTGCCTTTAGCAACATTATTCCCTTACCTTTGAACCTTCACACCTGAGCAGCTAATGTGAGTGTCAACAAAATGACGTTCTTCCTGCGTTTAGGTCTGTCCCATTGGTCTCTACCAAGTGGCGAGTTTACTTTCTGTAGGGAGAAAACGGTATAGAGCGCTCGTTTTCGGTGGAGATGACGGAGGCGCACCGTCTTAGCATTCAGCTTCTCACCAGCGTCGGCAGGTTAGCATTTCACCAGGTTAGCATTCACCAGCGTTAATTTTACTGAGGTTAGGGTTAAGGTTAGGTTTAGGTGACACCTCGCCGATGTGTAACCTCTGCATGGTCCAAGTGAACACAATGGAGTGCTCCCTACCTCCGGTTCAGCCAATCACAAAAATGAGTTTGGGCGTGGTTATCCCGTTTTCACCCTACAGAAAGTAAACTCGCTACCGGGTGAGAGTACAACAGTGCTGAGCCATGAACCTGTATGAACCCTTGAGCCTGTGATCCCGCAACAGCATAATGCATCTTCGATCAGAGTCTCTTCCGGGTTATTCTCTTTAAACACACTGAATACCAGTCCAGACTTTATTTTGATTAATGGCCTTTGATGCCAGCCATTTTCTTTAATTTCACCTTTTCCTGGGGCCCAAAATCCTATAAATCTATGCTTCTATGGAAAGCTCCACTCTCTCCCTCTTAAAAAAAAAAAAGAAAAGAAAAAAGGTCCTACCATTATATTTGTGCTCGAAGAGCTTTTTACTTTTACTTTACTTCTACTCCACTACATCTCAGAGGCAAATATTGTAGGCTACTTTTACTCCACTAGGCCTACAACTATTTGAAAAGAGTTTCAATACAAGCTCACAATGCGACACATATTGTGAGCAGAGACGTTTGATAGAGTGATAAAAGGACTGTATCAATTACATAAGTACCTTTTACCAATTATAGAGGGTTTAAATGGTACCGGACATGAATTGATCCCAGGGCATGACGGAGGACGATATCACGATATATATTATCGTGAGTGTTTTTATCACGATAAAGGATAATATCGCTTATCGTTAGGGCTGTCGCGATTAGGAATTTCTGGAGACGATTAATCATCATACAAAATAATCGCGATTGACGAATATATTCTTTTTTTCTTTTTTCATTTCTGCCACTATGATGAGCTTTGATAATACTCGTACTGTACACCTTAGAAGAGCAATTGAATTGCTTTTTGAACATCAGTTCAACTTAAGCCCTATTTTATACCGTGGTTATTTGAAAATAGCCCATCTACAGTACAAGCTCACAACGTGTCGCGTTGCGATGCGAAAATAGCCGATCTACAGGCTCACAACGCGTTGCGAGGCATTGTGAACAACAACTGCAAAAATAGCCGACAACTGAAATAGTGACAATAGCCGATAATGTTTATCACGATCTATGTGATCATCATCATCATCATCATCATCATCATCATCCTAGCAGCGCTAAGCTGCACTCCAGTCCTCTGTGTTGAAACGAAAGTGAAAGCCTTTTTCTGTATGTATCAAAAGGAATATAGTCCCGGGATGCGTATGGTACATGTGTCTGTTCCGACCGTCTGGAAAAAGTAATTGATTGGATCGTTTGAAACAAGTTTTTTAAGCATGTTTAGTTAGCCAGCCAGCCTGCCTGCTGTGTGACTGCAGTCAGTGCGTCCCTCCTGCCGTTGACTGACTGAGGAGGAGCGGCCGGGGACGCAAGGAAGACTCAGGAGGAGGCGCATTCAAGAATGCAAATGTTGACGTGAGGTTTAAGAATGGTTTTATTGTCTAAAAACACTACTTTTTTAATTAAATTGGATAATTGACGATAATCGCGAATATGAAAAATAATCGCGAATATGAAAAATAATCGCGAATAGACGATTATGTATTAATCGCGGCTGCCCTCCTTATCATCCCTAGTGCAAAGATAAGCGAGTAAAACATGCCCAGGTAAGAATCATTGCACGTACAGACTGCTATTGATACACCGATGATGCCAATGAACACAACACAACCCTGTCCCTGCAGCAAGAAATAACTATCAACACAACAAACAATACTTGAGAACAAACATTACCTGAGACGTACTGTATCTCAACAGTCTGGTTGGTGTGTGGATGATGAACTCTGCAGATGATCTGTCCTGTTCCTCTCACCGTCACGTTGCTCTGGACAGCAGAACAGTCGGGTGAATCGCTGAACATCACTGAGGAGTCAGCAGTGATGATGTTCCCTTCACTGTCCCGCCAGGACACCTCAGGTTCTGGACGCCAACACCCGGTGTCACACGTCAAAGCCCAGCCACCGTCTTTTGGTCCTGCTGAAGTGATCACCGGTTGAGACTTGATGGCTGCAACACAAATAATCATGATTGATTATGTATCCATGCATCTCTCTATGGACCTCATCTGTATGATAAGTAAGCAGGCATTGACACTAAGGCTTGCCCACCTGCCCTCGGCAGGTAAATAAAACTTTCGGGCAGGTGAAGTTTGATTTCAGGTTGCCCAACCGGGCAAGTGTTTATTTGAGAGGGGACGCAACCGTCTATATATGTCACGAGATATCTGTCTAAACACCTGAAAGTGGCCAGAGCGCTGTGAAACCATACACATATTCAATCATAGCAATGTAGGTATTTGGATTTGGAGGTATTGAGGTATGATTTATTTTATCGCATCGGTAATTAAAATCTTACATATCATTTTATAATGGACGATTTACTTTTCGGGCAAGTGGGCATGACCTTTGGGCAAGTAGAACATGACTTGTACATGCCCGACGGGCAAGTGCCTCTGAGACCTTAGTGTCAACCCTTGAGTAAGTAAAGTAAGTAGCCTTGAAACCAATGCTTCCCGAACCATGTGGAGAAAAAAGAATAGTCTGCTCTCCTGTCTTTTTTCATCCAGCATGGATGAAGCCCTGCATGAGCAAAACGTTGTTCAGCAGTCTATTCCTTCTTTCTTCCCTGAATTATTTTAGAGTCCAGCAGCGTGTTTAAAGAAACTGTGGGGATCTGCATCTCCTACCCAGTACCCAGTTTCCCCGACCCATGTGACCCATATGTCAAGCCGCCTCCTACATGGCGCTAGTAGGGACATTAAGCGACAACGGCAACAGCAGTCTGCTACGGCAACCGGAAATGGATCAGTGCTCGATAGATGAACCTGCTTGCCGTTGCAGCCCTTCCTACTACGGCAGAAGCTACCTTTCCACGTAGCGTCTACATCTTCTGCATAGACGCTCACCATGGGAACCAAAGAGTTCAGTAAAAGGGGTGGTGGGGGCGTGTTTCTCCCTCCGCGTCATCAGCGCCCACACCCTAGGTGGGGTCGGCAATAGGGCCTTTCTGTGTGGAGTTTGCATGTTCTCCCCGTGTCTCCTAGGGTTGATACCCTCACAAAAACATGCAGTAATCCTGGTCTCAATAATGCCTCCCCCTGGCCAGCCGGGGCGCTTGATGGAGGGGAAAGGAACTGGTTGGAATAACATGTTCCTTCCACGCGCTACATCCATCCCGGGGAAATCCCCCCTGGCAGGTGAAAAGAAACAACTTGGACTCCTCATGCATAGAAGGAAGCATGAGGTCAGTCCGTTGTCTCCCCAGGCGCGGCAGAGGGAGAGCAGAGCCCAGGATTACATAGGCAATTGGCACTGGGTGAAAATGGGTTGCAAAATCGTGGGATAAAAATGTTATATATATAAAAAAAAGGGGTGGGAACCCATCAGAATTGTGTCATGGCAGCTGTACTTCCACCTTACGGGCCGTCCTGAAAACAGTGCCTGCTTAAGGTCCCAAGTATGTCACAGGGACCTCCAACCCAAACTGCTGAGTGCCATACTCTTTCCCTCAACATTCTAGCCTGGCGGGGCCCGACGTCATACTGCGTTCACTCACTCATTCCTTCCCCAGTATAACGTCTGGCCTTCCGGGTATAGGCATTTTCTGATCGGGGCCAATCAGTGACTGCTGTCCGCACAACAAACGTAGTCTTCCTGACAACAAGTGAAAAGCTTCCCCTGATGTGTCCCTGTATAGATGGTGACGTAAAATGATGCTGCTGTCTGCTGCAGCATTTTCAAAACAACAACGCCTACCCTCGATGCTAAAGTGTAACTGTTAACGCTGAAACGATAAAACAAGCAATAAGTGCAGTTATGTCAGAGTTGGAATAAATTACAACAATTAAAAAGGAACAGGAGTATGCACTAGCGGAGTTCATCGGCCGAAAAGACGTGTTTATTTGCCGTTCTTCCGACTGGCTGAGAGATGTTTTGCTACGCTGATTGGTTAGAGGAGTCTGTCTGTCAAGGCAAGTACTCCCGCCCACTTTTCAAGCTGCCTATAGGCCGAAGGCCAGACGTTATACTAATAATAATAATAATAGCTGTGATTTATATAGCGCTTTTCTTAGTACTCAAAGACGCTTTACAATACTAATTGTTTGTGTGTGCGTGGGTGTGTGTATGGCAGATAAAAACAACAACTTTATTAGGAAAAAAAACTAGGATAAGATAAGAAGATACAGTAGAAAACAATAAAACAAAAGTATGGTCCGAGATCAGCTGGGGAAGGCAGTTATGAATAGGTGAGTTTTCAGGGCGGTTTTGAAGGAGGGTAGGGAGGGGGCGTCTCTGACGCATTTAGGGAGTTCGTTCCATACTGGGGAAGGAATGAGTGAGTGAACGCAGTATGACGTCGGGCCCCGCCAGGCTATCAACATTCATGCATTATTGCATTTTTATTTAATTAAACGATTGTTTTCCTTGTTTTTCCATTCGTGTTTTGAACATTAACCACTAACCTGGCAACCCTATTAAAGGAAAAACACAGTTTAAAATATCAAAAAACAGCAAATCTACAATCTCACAGTAGATCAGCTATTTTTGCTATTCAAGTATAAATGTTGTAAGTGGTTAAACATTACCAACACGCAGGCGCATGGAGGTGCTCTTTTGTCGGGGGGTACTGCCGCGCAGGTCTGGCACAACGCACCGGTATTCCCCCTCATCATCAGCCTGTACCCCGGTGATCGTCATTGAGAGGTCTCCACTAGAGAGCCCCTCAACGGAGGTCCTCTGACGGTAGGACGGATGGACTTCGTCGGTCCTGTCGCGTCCCTTTTATAGAATAAATGAATAATAATAATACACTTTATTTGCATAGCACCTTTTATGAATGAGAAGGAAGAGGCCGCACAACTCTTCAGCCACGATGCAAATAATTTATTTAACCAACGTTTCGACTGTTGCCAGTCTTCATCAGGGTTTAACAGAATGACAGAAAAAACAGCACTTTTGAAGGGGCTGGGAACAAAGGTGGAGTCATCTCAAGGAGGTGTCCTCAATCTCCCCATCAACATGGGAGGGGTGGGTAATTGCTCATCACTGGCAAGTGAAGTGACTAAAAACATGCTTGTGTGCCCAAGTGACTTATACATCTGTTCATTTCATTATTCATTTGTAAATATTAAAAGACAACGACAATTTTCTGTCATTCTGTTAAACCCTGATGAAGACTGGCAACAGTCGAAACGTTGGTTAAATAAATTATTTGCATCGTGGCTGAAGAGTTGTGCGGCCTCTTCCTTCTCATTCAGTGTTATCTGCGTGGTCAGCACCTCACTCACTTAGGTGTGCGCTCCTCCTTTTGTGCTTTCATAGCACCTTTTATGACATGAAATGCAGCTCAAAGTGATTTACAGAGCAAAAGCGAAGCACAAGCCTAATGCCTCATTCACACTGTAAGCAGCAAAGCTAATGGTTTGCTTGGTAATTCAATGTAATCTCAATGGAAACCAGCTTTAAGATGCTGGAGATGCTGAGAACAAAGCTTGGAAAGCTTTAAAGCTGGTTTCCATTGAGATTACATTGAATTACCAAGCAAACCATTAGCTTTGCTGCTACAGTGTGAATGAGGCATAACCGAAAATGTAAAAATCTTAAACAATAAAGCAGAAAAGTAAAGTGAAAACATAAAACATTACAAACATGATGCCGGAGATAAACATATGGAGAGTCCACATGTGGAGGGTTGGTCTTCGTCCACTCCGCTGTCAACTGTTCCTCAACTGCGTTCAGCGAGGGCTTTATGTGACATGGAAGCAAAACTTTAGCCCCCTCAAAGGCCCATATGGTATCGTTGGCCCCGACCAGCTGATGGTGAGCTCCTAAACAACAAACAATATGCTTTAATGTAGAGACATTCATCTTCCTTTTTTTAATCATAATGAAAAAAAATGTTGTGTTTCATCCTTCTGTTCAATTATATTTTCATTTATTGTATATGTTTTTGTCAGTAGCATCTGGTTTAGAAAGGTTGTGATATATTACTGCACAAACTGTCAGTCAGTCAGTCAGTCTGTCTGTCTGTCCGTCTGTCTGTCACACCTCACACGTCACACTATTGCCCTGCTCATATCTCCGCAACCGTTGCCCCGATCCATGCCAAATTTTGCACACACGCTCCTTGCCTGCCAAACTACAACCCCCGGAGCTCCAGGGACCTGGGGGTCCCTGGGGGACCCCCAGATGTAAAAAATGACCAAATGTGCAAAAATGACCAAATGACCACCCCAACGGGGCTGCTCACGGGGAATTCCCGGGGACCACCGACTCCTGCTGCTCCAGAACGGATGCAAAAGTGGTGGCGCCCCCAGTGGAGGACCCCCTCCACTGCAGCTCACATAAAATGCCGTAACTCGGGCTAGGAGGGTCCGGGAGAGCCGGGCCGGTACCTATTCGTCCGCCAAGGCAACGCGGACACCCCACCCCTCATTTCTCACATGGCCCTCTTCTAGCGCCACCATGAGGCCGATTTTTAAAACACATTTTTGGACACTGCTCCTACAGTTTTTGCCCTAAAATCACGCAAATCGCTACACAGTATGTCTACACTCATCCCATCACCATGAATCTGTCCCATATAGCGCCACCTTCAGGCCGATTTTTAAAAACACATTTTTGGACACTGCTCCTACAGATTTTGCCCTAAAATCACGAAAATCACTACACAGCATGTCTACACTCATGTCATCAACATGGATCAGGAAGATTTTGGAAAAACACATTTTTGCCCTATTTGTGGAGATAAGCGACCTACGGTCGCTTATCTCCCGATTAGGGAGTCTTACTGGTGTATTACATAATTATACACAACCACAGATTACCCCCATTCCCTTCCACGTTCCGAGTCAAATAGAACTCATCCAATAGATAATTGCTGTGACTGCGGTCAGCTATAATGCCTTTAATAAAGCTTTTCCTATGCAAAATTCTAAAAGAAATACTTCAATTAAACCCCAAGTCACAGTTAGGATGAATACACACACACACACACACACACACACACACACACACACACACACACACACACACACACACACAGTAACATAATACTGTATGTAATAACACAGCCAGTGGTGTGATATGGATTTTAGAAGTGTGGGTCCTCTAAATTCATGACGTCATGCGCACACGCTGTTTTTATTGTTAATTAGTGTTTTTATTGTTAATTAATGTGTGCATATGAGGCGCGCGTGCGTGCAGCAAAATAAGTGTGGCGCGAGCCCATGGCATCTCACCCCTGAACACAGCTAGATAATAACTTTGTTATTATAAGAACTTCGTTCTTCTGCTATACCACCAAAATGTGGAACGCCCTACCGAAGGCCTTAAAGGAGTGTGGATCCCTAGCATCCTTTAAAATCGCCCTGAAAAACCACTTACCCAGCTAACAATTTTCCCGATATTTCTGACGTGAGAACGTTGTCACGCCGCCTCGCGATCGCCATTAGCGTGTCGTTCGCCAGGCGTGTTACGCTGCGCTGACGTCACGTCCTTGATCAGCGCACGCCAAGCTTTACGCCAAGCCTCCAAACGACGTCACTCCGGCGGAGCCCGGCGTGCGGCGATAGCGAGCGAATAGCGTGACACCGTTGTATAGCAACATCATTATGCCCCCCCCCCCCCCCCATATTGTGTACCCTCCTCCCCTCCCTTCTACCCATATTTATACAATCAGTTGAGGCACAGACATTAACTTCGTTTTCTTCTTTTTTTTATTAAAATGTACACAAGCAACAAGCAATCACAATTATGTACAAGGTGTAAATCTCTTATTTTGCACTGTTTAGTTTGTTGTTCTTTTGTTTACAAGTGGTTTTCTGATATCTACTGCATAGTACTGTGTACTGTCTGTCATTCAATTATGTACAGATGTAAAAGAGAAGGATCTCCTTGGCTGCAGGCTTACCTGAGTTTCTTTTTAGTCGACCTGGTAGCAACTGTACTATCATGAAACTTTCCCTTTCCCTATGCAAACGTCACAATGCTTAAATCAAAACCTCTGCAGTATCCGAGTATGGCCTATATGAAATAATGAAGCCCAGACATTTTTATTTTCTTTGTTTTAATAGAAAAGGCACACAATAAAAAAATGAATGCAATCCCAACAGATGATTAACTTAATGTGCAATATTGCTCTCTCTCCAACAGTAAACAAACCAGCATGACGTTTTAAGTGTATAGAGCACATTTCTAAAGTAACAATTTACAAATTAAACCTTGGCCTAATTGTCAAATATTAAGAGGCAGAAATTGTGAGAATAGCAGATCTACATGCTCAGATGATGAGCAATATTGCTCTCTCTCCAACAGTAAACAAACCAGCATGACGTTTAAGTGTATAGAGCACATTTCTAAAGTGACAATTTACAAATTAAACCTTGGCCTAATTGTCAAATATTAAGAGGCAGAAATTGTGAGAATAGCAGATCTACATGCTCAGATGATTAACTTAATGTGCAATATTGCTCTCTCTCCAACAGTAAACAAACCAGCATGACGTTTAAGTGTATAGAGCACATTTCTAAAGTAACAATTTACAAATTAAACCTTGGCCTAATTGTCAAATATTAAGAGGCAGAAATTGTGAAAATAGCAGATCTACATGCTCAGATGATTAACTTAATGTGCAATATTGCTCTCTCTTCAACAGTAAACAAACCAGCATGACGTTTAAGTGTATAGAGCACATTTCTAAAGTAGTAGTCAAATATTAAGCAGTGCAAAGCGGTGTGGGCATGTAGATCTGCTATTTTCACAATAGAACCGTGTTATACAAAATGTAATGCCTCAACTCTTAGAGTGGGGGGGTCCCCAGTTAAAATATTGTTTTGGGGGTCAGACAGTGCTTTAGAAAGTGGTGGAAAAAGTTTTACTTTAGTACAAATGCTGCAGTGTAGATAAATATGTTATGGTAATCAAAATTGACTTGAGTAAAAGTACCAAAAACAAAAGTACCCATATAAAAAAAAAGGGGCAAAAAAAATAATCCAAGGCGAGGAAGAGGCGAGGTAGCGTGTGGCGGCGGTGTGGCGTGGATCAATGCTGCAACTCTGTGACAAAAGTACCCATTGTGTAGAATGTTACAAGTGCAATAGCAGATCGAGGGTCCATTATTTTGTACACTCAGTTACTGAAAAAAAGAAAAATGGGGGAAAAAAAATAAGAGCAAAAAAATAATCCAAGGCGAGGAAGCGTGTAGCGGCGTGGCGTGGATCAACACTATAAGTCTGTGACTGCCGTCTCTGGCTTCTTCCTTCCACCATCACGATCTGATAACCCCCTTTAGGTACCGCACAAGCTGCGTCTGCAACTCTTCCTCTGTCACTCCCTTGCAGCCGTCAATGGTTCTCAGGGCCTCTGAAATGACAAGAAAAGAACAATGTCAGAAACTATGTTAATTCAAAGGAGCTTTATTGGCATGAGAAAACACACACACACACACACACACACACACACACACACACACACACACACACACACACACAAAATACTCAAGTCTAAATAAAGGTTATGAAAGTGAAAAAACATTGTCCATCAGTACTTACTATGCAAAATGTCCTTCACTTTCAATTTGCTGAATGACCTCTTCTTGAACCCAGTCCAATTCAGTTGTCTCGCCACAAAGTCCAACATCAGCAAGGGCATCATCCTGTATAGCGCATCTTTTACATCTTTTCCACCCTTTGTGGCTAGATGCAAGACCTACAATGAAAGTAAAAATCTTTATACCCCATCTGGTAGACGAGGATCAATGTGGATTTGTCTCATCTAGGATGACTCAGGATAACATCAGAAGGACATTACATGTCATACATAAAGTAAATAAAAATAAGACACCAATGGCACTAATAAGTTGTGATGCGTCGGCTGCGTTCGATCGCGTCTCCTGGCAGTTCCTGTTTCTAACACTGGAGAAATTTGGATTTCAAAAGAAGGCAATAGAGTGTATTAAATCACTTTATAATAAACCTACAGCCAGGATAAAAGTAAATGGGTCATTAACAGACAGATTTGAACTTGGACAAGGGACCCGCCAAGGTTGTAACTTGAGCCCGTCCTTGTTCGCGATTTTCATAGAACCGCTGGCTCAGATGATAAGACAAAGCGAAGCAATTAAAGGTATAGAAATCAACAATCGAGAACATGTAATAAGCTTATTTGCAGACGACGTGTTGGTCTATTTAAAAAACCCATTGGAATCTTATGAGTCGCTTATGAAAACCTTGGATCGATTTGGTCATTACTCTGGCTATAAATTGAATAAGACTAAAACCCAAGTACTTATGCTCAACTGTGTACCTAACCAAAGGCTCAAGGAGACGGGATTGAACTGGGAAGCAAAGTCCATTAGATACTTGGGTATAAACATAACTAAAAACTTATCAAAACTCTATAAAAGTAACTATGGTCTGATTGATAATAACATAAGGGCAGACATAGAAAGATGGTCAACATATCCGATGGGACTTTGTGATAGGATAAATGCTGTTAAGATGAATGTCTTGCCACGCCTCTTATACCTTTTCCAATCTTTACCGGTGACAGTCCCACCAGAACAATTTGCTAAATGGGATAAACTAATATCAAGATTTATATGGGAAGGAAAACGGCCACGAATAAGATACTGTACATTGCAGCTAACTAAAGAAAAAGGAGGTCTGGCGCTTCCTAATTTAAAAGAATATTACCATGCAGCTCAATTGCGCCCACTTCTGTACTGGTGTAGTGATGACTATGTTGCTCGATGGAAGGATATAGAAGCACCTGGGTTTGCATTCCCGATACAGACACTTATAGGAGGAAAGGAAGTCCCAGTAAACCTTAAAAATGAAATCGACCCAATAACAAACTACACTCTGAATATTTGGTACTCAACTGTTAAAAAGTTGAAATTGGGTAAAGAGCTTGGTTTGTTGAAATGGATTGCATTTGATCAAGAGTTTAAACCAGGGAAGATGGATCCAACGTTTAGGCAGTGGAATCGAATGGGTGTGACAGCCATGTGTTTATTAATAGAAAATGGAGAGATGAAGAGTTTCGAAGAAATGAAAAACAAATATAATTTGGCTAATAAGGATTTATTTAGGTACCTTCAACTGAGAGATTATTATGATAAAGACATTAAAAAGAAGGAAATGGAAATTCATCCTATAATAAAAATGGTAACAAGAGCATATGGTGAAGTCATACCCAGGACAATTTCATTAATATATTCATGCTTAATGGGTTCCAGAGGAGACTCAACAATTTATGTCAAAAATAAATGGGAAAAAGAGTTGGGTGAGGACATCTCAGAGGAGGTTTGGAATGATATGTGGCGAACACAACAAACGACAACTCAATCATTAGGGTGGAGAGAATTCGCTTGGAAAATTTTAATTCGGTATTTTATCACACCCCAAATTAAAAGTAAACAAATGAAAACTCAGCAGATCTGTTGGAGGAAATGTGATCAAAACGATTCAAATCACTCCCATATATTTTGGACCTGTAAAAATATTCAGCCATTCTGGGATGTCGTACACTCAACTGTATGTGAGGTTCTGGGTTATGGTATACCTCATTCATGTCTGGTACTCTATATGGGTCACATGGAGGAATCTGTACTTTCAGAGGACCAATATCTAACCAAGATCCTTCTGGTTGCTGCGAAAAAGGCAATCACCAGGAACTGGCTTAACACTGAAGCCCCGGACTATGAGCAATGGAGGACAATAATGGACAATATTCAGGACATGGAACAGTTAACACACAAACTGAGGATAAAAGAAGATCTTTTTAACAAAAGATGGGATAAATGGTTGATGTATAAATTCAAAAGAGGAGAACTACAGATTTGATAATGTAAATGTGAACCCCAATAACCCCTTGTTTGCTTTTTGTTTTTCTTTTCATTTTTATTATTTTGCATGATTGTATTATTATTGATTGTATGTATATATTGTTGATGTGCAGTCTTAAATAAAAACAAAGTTAAAAAAAAGAAAGTAAAAATCTTTAAGACAAACATCCAACACCATGGAAATACAATAAACCGATTTACATTTAATTAGCAAATTACTTACGAGTTCTTCTCCAATAGTGCAGCCAGCTAGCCGGCCCTCTAGATCGGACAGCGCATCCAGGCTGTCTAAGGGGAGCTCAAGGTTCTCTGGCGGGGCCAGATGTGTGGCTGCAGAGACAGTCTGTGCCTTCAGGTGCTGTAGGTCCTCTTTAAGCACAGTCAGGTGTAGAACTAATGGGAAGGGGGGGAGAAGAAAATTAATACAGAGTTTCATGGGTTGTTTCTGAAGCAGGACTTAGTTAGGCAACTTTGGATTTATTCCTTGGTTTTCACTTACCAGGTAGCTCTAGTTGTTCATTTACACCATGCTTCAGGGTCGCTAACAGGTCCACCTTCAAAGCCGCCACTTCCAGAGATAGGAGTTTGTTCTGTTGCTGTAGTTGCTGATGCCGTTTCTCTGCCCGCTTATCCTGTTTCAGCATCTGTTCCTGCAGCCGCTCCAGCATGGCAACTACATGTGAGGAAGAAATGAGAAGTTAATAAATGCAGTTGCAGTGATTATTTGCAGTGATTGTTTCAATGGAAGTGAAGCAGTGACTTGCACTTTGACCCCAGTATACATGGAAAACCTACCAATGTCATGACTGTCAGCTGTGTCAAAAGACAGTGCGCGGTGGGATCTACGAGGGGATCTACGAGAAGAGGGGCGCCCAGGATTTGCCGATGGAGATCTGCTGTCCCCGCTGCTGGATCTGGATCTAGGTCTTCGACGAGAAGAGGAGCGTCCAGGATTGTCGCTGGCCTAGCGTGTTGATAGCTGCTGCATCGCACTGCTTGGTGATGGACAATCTATAACACATGTAAAAAATATATATAAATTGGACAAATCTATAACACATTTAAAATTCACTGATGAATTGAAAAGCAAAAAATAAATAAAAAATAAAAAATAAAACCAACCTTTGCTACTGCTGTCACTACTGCTGCACTCTCGGCTTAACGTCAGGGTTGTTGATGGATTTGGGCCGCTGCACGCTGAGCTAACCATCTCCAGGGTTGGTGATGGACATGTGCTGATGCACGCTGAGCTAACCGTCCCCGGGGTTGGTGATGGACTTCGGGTTAGCAGGGCAGGGGCTGATGGAGTCACTAAAACACAGAATACCCCCAAAAAGGATGTCAAGACAGTATTTTGGACTTAAAGCATAAATTGTTAACACTGCAATGATAAGCACAAATGTACAAAAAGTAGTGAAAATAGCCCATCTGCAGAGCTTAGGTCTTCTATTTGGGTAAAATATTTAATAAAAATAGAGTATTTGGGCTTGGTGGTGGAATTTTACACTCCAATACTCAACACATTTAAAAATAAATTGAAAAGCAAAAATGGCCAGATGGGGAACATTAGACAAGACATGTTAAGGCTATAGATAGGTTTACCTACACACAGAGATGATGTGTGGTCTGCCAGTGTAAATGGAACCAAATGAACCTTAGGGTTCATTTGGTTTAATTTGTATGCTGTTAAGAGTTACAGACTTGTATGGTGCAATTTAGAGCCCCTAAAAGGAACCCACAGTGTCCCTGTAATCTGCTTTGAGAACCACTGGCTATCTTTACATGTGCTGGTCAGATATAAATACACACATAAATAGGGAATCATTAATAAAATAAGCAGCCTTTTTGTCTGCTGACAAAAAAAACAAAACAAAACAACAACAAAGGGATGGCTCCTAGTGTGCTTGATGCAAACATTGCTAACATTAGCCCATTAGCCACACACACACACACACACACACACACACACACACACACACACACACACACACACACACTCACTCTCTCACAATATATATATATATATATATATACAAAACGTAGATCTGTTTACCAATCTATCAAACAAACATTAGTATGTTATGACTGAGTGGGTATGATTTCAAGCACTGCACCACAACGCAATAACCGCAAATGAAAATAAGAGAATGTTCACGACGAGGCTACCATGCTATGTAGCTAACAAGCTACAAATAAAAGGACAAAGGTCTCACACGGACATTTAGACTTTACTACACAGACCACACTTCCCCACATATACACTCACCGTTTCAAATGAATTACATTTCCAGGAGTAGAAGAATTAAGTATACAATTCAACATGTATCCCTCCAAATGCACGCGGTCCCGTTTTCTCCTTGTTTCTTTGTCCGAGAAAAGATACGGCACGGTACGGCACCGAAGCATAGCACGGTGACGGAAGCCTTTCTCTGTTACTTCCTGTCTGTGGATTCCGTGTTATTCAGAGGTTAATAAAATATCGCCTACATTAAAAAGTTGTAAACATTAAAACCCTACAAAATACAATTTGACAATGCAGGCCTAATGAATGAATAAAATAGCAACAGCACAAGAATGGGAAAAAAACTAAAAAATAAATAAAATAAAATAAGGAAAAACATAAATAAATAAAAATAAAATAACTTTATTCAGAAGACATTTTCATTGGAATTGAATCAGTATTATTGCCATTGGTGTTATTAGTAAATAACACCAATATAATAATATTGGCATAATGGCAAAAAAAAAAATAAATTGCAAAAGTGCTGTACAATGAGAGAGAGAGAGAGAGAGAGGGGAGAGAATGGGTGGCGGTGGCGTAGCGTGAGGAGGTCGTTACACTATAGCAATACGCCACTCAAAATCGGAAGGAATTCTAGATAGCGGGATTGATCGGCGTGAGGAGAGCTGAGCGTCGGCGTTTCCCGCAAGGCGTGGACCCGCTCTTAAAATACCAGCGTCACGTCATCAGCGGCGGAGTCTTGCTAGCTGGGTACAGGCGGCAGCCGTTCGCAACTGGTAAAAACAAACCTAGCCCAGCCCTCCCCTCCCCTGACCCTTCTTTGTATATACCTAGGGTTGCCACCTTTCAGAAATTGAAATAAGGAACACCTCTTCCGGGCACGCAGTGCGTGCGTTCCATGCGCGTGGCACAGCCGCCGGCCGGCGAAAAAATGCAGTCCCAAACCCATGAAATGCATAGAATAGTTATAACTATAACACACAACATGGTATAACCTATATTGTTTTGCAGTTTGAAGTGGCCAATTGTTTCTAAAATATGAATAAGTTAATTTTGTATGAAATGAAGCAATGTATGAATGATTTGAACCTGGCTCTTGTATTGGGTCACTTGGTGGTCAGTAAAGAGAAGGTAGTCAAGAAACCATTAAGTCATATACTTAAAGTTTAAAGTGCTTTATTAGCAACGAAGATTAAACATTTTTTACTTTAGGCTGAATAGGCTTCACTAGCCTGAACCTGAGCATAGCCTAGTTTAAAGTGCTTTATTAGCAATGAACATTGAACATTTTTACTTTAGGCTGAATAGGCTTCACTAGCCTAAACCTGAGCATAGCCTATTTTATGAACATTGAACATTTTTACTTTAGGCTGAATAGGCTTCACTAGCCTAAACCTGAGCATAGCCTATTTTATAAAGTGTCTACTGTCTACAATCTACTGTCTTGACACTCAAACCAAAATTGTTCTATAGATCATAATCTACAAATTGGAAGTGAAAAATAAACTTTAACCAAATTTAAAATGAAAACCAAAAATTGCATGTACACGGAACCCCACTATAGGCAGAGCGTAGAGCGCACCACAGCCTCAGCGACTGCGAGCCGCCTCACAGGCGGTCCTTCGTGCCTCTTCCTCCTTTTGCTGTCTTTTCCTGTGTTTTATTGTGGGCTCGCCTATAAGGCGAGCACACTTTAGATATTGTCATTATTTATCTATCAGGCAGGCAGGCAGGCAATCAGTAGACGGGAACTTCGGTTCCTTTCTACTCCTACATACTTAGTGAGAAAATGAAAATAAAAACATCAATGTGTTGAGAAAAAAAAAAAATTGAGAAAAAAAAAAATTTTAGAAAAAAAAAAATTTTGAGAAAAAAAAATTTGAGAAAAAAAAATGTTTGAGAAAAAAGAATTTGAGAAAAAAAAATTTGAGAAAAAAAAATGTTTGAGAAAAAAAATTTTTGAGAAAAACAAATTTGAGAAAAAAAAATTTTTGAGAAAAAAAATTTTTTTGAGAAAAAAAAATTGTGAGAAAAAAAAATTTGAGAAAAAAAAAAAAATGTATGACACCAGCCGCGAGTCTGTACGACAAACGGTTCATGAGTTATAGAGGCACTTCCTGTTTGGCAAAGGGCACTTCCTGTTATAGAGGGGGCGGGGCTTAATCAATTACAGCTCATCCCTATTGGCTGGAAAAAGACCAAAGTTGTGTGTGCATTTTAAAGTTTAAATCACGTTGCTAGGCAAAAGTATGGCAGAGTTATGTGGCGCCAAAGTTTCTGTTTTTTTTTCGGAGTCCCCCATTCAAAGTCAATGGGGGTTTTTGAGCGTAGTTTTTTGCGAATTACGTTGCCATGGTTACGCGGATCGGAAAGAAAAGTAATAGCACACCATTCCCGGCCGAGCCGCACATTTTGATGTATATATTGCGGGGGTGGCGTAAATCGTGCGGCAGTTATTACGTGCAGAAGTTTCCCCCATTCTAAGTCAATGGGGTTTTTTGGTGTCGTTTTTTGCGAATTACGTCGCAATGGTAACGCGGATCGGAAAGAAAAGTAATAGCACCCCATTCCCGGCCGAGCCGCACGTTTTGATGTATATATTGCGGCGGTGGCGTAAATTGTGCGGCACTTATTACGTGCCGAAATTTGCAAGGAACTTAATCAAGTATGGCGGATTACAACTAGAAAATGTGCAATTTGGGAAATTGCGAGTGTGGTTGCCCGGCGCCCCCTATGGGTCGAAATGGAAATGCTTTCGGGGATTTGTTGAATATCCCACCCGTGACTTGTGGTTAAAATTTGGTGTTGACTGGATGTTTCGTTTCTGATTTATGGCTACTTCTTACAAAACGGGCTCCTCCCGCTAACTTTGGAACCCTGTTACGGAAGAACGGTATGGACTATCGAAATATCCTTTGAATATGTTTATCGCATGAGTCCATAGATCATGTGTACCGATTTTTGTGACATTTGGAGAAAATATGTAGGAAAAGGAGCAAAAAGTGTGTTTTGAAGAAAATTCAAAATGGCGGAAAATCTATCCTGACGCAAATGGGCGTGGCCTATATGGGGAGTTGCGTCATGACCCAAGGAATCCAGGGAAAAATGAATTTTAATTTTACGACCTACGGTTCAAGAGTTATAGGGCAAAACGTAAAGTGGGGTGTTATAGCTATATTCTGATGTAATTTTTTTTAAATTAATTTTTACAATTATTATGAATCTCCTCTCCAAGTTTTGAAACTGTAGACCCTATGGTTTGCGAGGGAAAAATAATTGAATGTGAGTTTTTGCCATTCCCATTATAAGTCAATGGGGAAAATTAATTCACTAATAAATTAATAACAATTAAACGATACAACTTTTCTCTTAGAAAAGTAATAGCAGACGATTCCCGATGAAGCCGCTCGATTTGACATATGGCGCGAGTGTGTGGTGCAAAAACTGTGGGAGGAGATTCGCGCCAAACTTTTAGTTACCCTAGAAACAGAGAATAAAGTTTCCCTAGAACTATAGTGTGTTGCCCCGTTGGGCAACCACATTAATAAGTGTTTTGCCATTGCGTTGCATGGCAGGCACACTTAATAATTCAATCAATATTGCGGTTTTATGCAAATTATTCTTCTGCCTCTAAATCATGCATGCAAAGTTACACGTTCATGGCATTTGGCAAAGATGTGGAGGGTTAGTCAAAGTATCACTGAAACCAATTTTATTCCAATCGGCCAAAGGGGGGCATAAGTCATGACTCGTTTCGTTTGATGACATGCAACTTGTTACACATGTGCTTTGACTCAAGCGGAAGACATCTGTGTCGTTGTTAAGTAAGCTCCGCCCTTCGATTTTCCGCCATTTTGAGCAGTTTGTAAAACGCGTAAACCCGCTTTTATTCTGGAATTTTCGCTCCACGTGCACAAAACGTTTTTTACGTGAACTTTGGACCGATATCTAAAGATCTGTCAGATCGGATTTCTTTACAATTGAAACATGCTTTTTTAAATAAATTCAATGAATATTGCAGTTTTATGCAAATTATTCTTCTGCCTCTAAATCATACATGCAAAGTAACATGTTCATGGCATTTGGCAAAGATGTAGAGTGTTAGTCCAAATATCACTAAAACCAATCTTACCCCAATTGGCCAAAGGGGGGCGCTATATCATTTTGAGCAGTTTGTGAAACGCTTAAACCCGTTAGGATTTTTTTTTTGCAATTTGCATGAAACATTCTACACACAATCTAAGGACCTTTATCTAATATGCCTATGAAGTGCACACACAAAAAAAAAAAAAAAGAATATAGCTGCAAGCAGCGATAAAGTGGCCAAAGCCAAAAACACCTCAAATCATGAACACAGCCTGCAATGTGCGTGAAATTTTGCAAGCACATTCCCAATAGGTCAAGGAACAGATACCACCCTTCTTACATTGGCCTGTTATAGCGCCACCAGCGGGTCAACTTTTGCACAACACATTTTTGGAACAAAATGGACCAATCTTTGACGTCAGTAACGTCAAAGAGAGCACTGCCTGCGATCTTGACATTTTGTACTTTTATAGCCATTGTTTTCTGGCTTGAAGCGAGCCCACAATTGTTTCGAAGGAACAATATTTTTATAGTTTCATTCATTATTGTTAAATTCTGTGTTGAGGTTTGTGTGACAGACCTTTATGGGGCATTTGGTTAAATACGGAACAAACCGCGTTCCGTATTGGTTCAATACGGTATTCCGTATTATACTGTTTTTTGTTTATTCTTTCTTTTTTGTTTACCTGACTATATCTACTGCATAGTACTTGTGTTCTATTTGCCTGTCATTCAATGTTATATGAGACACTTCAATGGTTTCCTGTGGAAATAAGCTTAGTCTTTTCTAGGATCTCCTTTTAGTAGACCTTGTACGAGTGAACTGTACCTTCATGAAACTGTACCCTTTCCTATGCAAACTTCTAATAAGTCTTCAATCAATCAATCAAACAAACACACACACACACACACACACACACACACACACACACACGGGTGTGCTCTGTGTTGTGTTGTATTAATATATATATAGGCTATAAACATAATGTAATAACACAGCTAGCATAGCTTGCGCAGGGCTAAGCAACAGCTAACCCAGGCCAGGACAGGACAGCCGAGTGGTCAATGTTGAAAACCTGGACATATTAACGTTTTGGAGCTATTTGTCTGGACACCAGGACACACAGGTGATTTTCATCATTCAATATAGACCTGTATTGCAAAACGCTGTACCTGTCACTGTCACACAGCTGATCAATGCTACGAACAACACGAGAAACAGATGTGCTGCCATGTTGACTGTCTGTCAAGTACTTCTAAATGAGAGTCAATCTTTTTCTTATTTCCTATTAACAGTACTACTGTAAACTTTCGTTGACTTGATTATTATGTGATGCTCTTGTTTTGAAAGGAAACACTACAACTTGTTATGGTTTATTATGGGCTACTTGTCGCAGCCAGCCAGCCAGCCAGCCAGCTAGCCACTGCAGCACCTCTTTAAAGGCTTAAAAACATGTATTGTTTTAGTCGACGAGTTGCATTAACCTCCCGACTCAACTCGACTATAAATCCTGAGTCGTACATGTCTCCATATATAAGGTACACACAAACGTAGTACTAGTGTATAGTGTGCAACATTTAGCTCAGCAGCTAATGCTAAAGTAAACAAGGTGGAGATGGGATTTATGGCTATTTGAAGTGAGCCGGATCTCTGGGATCCGTTCCTTTCAAGGAGCCGTTCAAACGACTGGCTCATTCTAGTTACTTTGTAGATTTTGATTATAATTACAAATTCACTTCAACCCTATACATTTCAGCCATATTTATAGACCGCATTTCTGCCATTAGAAAATAGCCCTAAGCCGATCTACAAGCTCACAATGTGCTGCAACGCGATGCATTGTGAGCTTTCAAAATATTTTTCTACATTTTCTACACTGGAAAAACTGTAAAATGGGACATTCTGCATAATGACTATTTTCTACTATTGGTATTGGTTATGCATTTTGATACAGATACTTTTGTACTTTTATTCAAATACATTTTAATTCCAAACTTCAACTTGTGGCAGAGAATTTCCACGTTGCAGTATTGATACTTTTTACATAAGTAAAGAATGTTTGTACTTTTCCCACAACTGTTCATTAGAAAGGAACTGCGAACCGGATCCCATCGTTCATTTCAAAGAACCGTTCAAAAGACTCGATTCGTTCGCGAACGTCCCATCTAATAACCCGGAACCGGTAGTACTCTCTAACCCCCGCTCTTAAAGGCGCAGGTCCTTTTTGGTGAACGGCACAGCTCTAGCCACAACAGAGGTGGCCTACTATTTATTTTGATTACTTTTTACTTTTACTCATTACATTCTAACACAGGTATCTGTACTTTTTACCCCGTACATTTTCAAAACAGGCTTGTTACTTTAGTTTTAATGCACGTCAAGGATTAAATCGTGGATCTTCAACGTTTTCAGGCCAAGGACCCCTTAGTTGAGAGAGAGAGATGAAGCAGTGACCCCCACAACCTTTTCAGAGTTTCCATAGTTTCATTGTTTGACAGCACAATCATCAGTGTATTTTGGATTCCTGTCAATTTGTGTTTTCAGATATTTAACCTGCGCCGTCAATACCTAATGAACTTGACCTCTGTACTTAGTCTGCCCTTTTTCCCCCTCTACACCAAACCTCTTTGCCGAAAATAGCCCATCTACAAGCTCACAACGCATCGCAGCGCGAGGCGTTGTGAGCTTGTAGATCTGCTATTTTTGGCTAAAGTTCTCAGAATATGGACGCTAGAGTCTTAATGGTTAATATGAAAAAGGTTTCTATCACACAAAGAATTGGAGGACCCCCTGTAGTAACTCTGAGGACCCCCTAGGGGTCCCGGACCCCCTGTTGAAGACCCCTGGATTAAATCATTACAATAATATTATTTAGACCAGGAAAAACTCCTGCAGCACGCACACTAATATCACTACATATTTGAGGAAAAACATTGTTCAACTATTTACTCAACTATAACTTGAAAGCTTTAGTTACCAGTTACTTTACACATATACAAGATTTTTATTTTAAAACCTACATTACTTACTTTACCCTCACTCAACACATCTAGAATCTAGAAGCTCTAAATGTAGATAGGCTATTTTCAAAAGTTGTAGTGTTTTCACTTTTGGAAATTATATTGTGATACTTTGGTACTATTACTCAGATAACATTTTGAATACAGGCCTTCTACTTGTAACCCAAATGTTTAATATAGTGGTATTGTTAGTACTTTTACTTAAAGCTCCGCTGACACGCCCCGAAATTATCATAGTATTATACAGTAGGTCACGTGGTCTATCTGAAAACACCATAACTCTATGGAAAACACTCGGAATCAAAATTTCCCATCGCCCGCAGCGCAGCCCCCTCCACTCTCTAATGCGGCCGGGCCGGGGAGCTCATTGAACCCCCCACCCTCACATGAACAATGGGGAAGTAACAACCAGCTTTGGGTGGAAATATAATTTAGATTTATATATAAATTTGTGTCTTTAGCTTTAGTGCTAGCCCAGTAGCTCCGTGGGAGCAGAAAAGTTGCTTTCTGAGGGCTGCGATAGCGGCCCTGCAGGCGATGGGAAGATAAAGTACATTGTACAGACATACAGTAACAGTCAATGAATTAATAGAGTCATAAGATTCTGGTACAAAGACCTTACCTGTTCACTACAATGGCAGACAAAGTAAAGACAATTTCCTCTTTCATACTTCTGAACCTTAACTTCCTGTGCAAATAACAAGTAAATATACAGTAATACCCAAGTCAGCTCACTGCCTCTCACTGTGGTTAAGCTGTTCTTCCCACCTGCAGATTGTGCAGAACTGTGCATACATTTGTTGTCTCCACCAGGCCAGACAGCTGAAGGCTAGAGAATATGTTTTATCTGTGAAAAAGAAATGGGGACAAGCGTGTTATAGGGAGAGCCATCAAGATTAATTATTTTGTCTGATTTTTCATATTCCATTCTGCTTGCCTTGGATTGGATTCCAAATTTTGCGTGCCCTGGGTAGGCAACCCGGCCTGGCTGAGACCTGATGATCTTCTAGACAGTAAAAGACACACTTCTACTGTCCTATATGTTCCTATATTCTTCAAAAATGTACATTTTTCTGAAAATAAAAAATAACAAAATATATATAAATTAAAACATAAATTCCTCTCAGCTCTTCTAAGCTCTGTGTGGGCAGACACAGTGGTGTTGAATGGAAGAGAGGGAACCACCATCACATTAGAGACTGGAATCACCAGCATCCAGAAGCACATCCAGGCACTTTGGACTTTCGGAGACGTCGGCACGGACACGCGGATCGCCAACCTGAACTCCGGCAAGGTGGCAACGGACTACGCTGACCGATTCCAAGACAGACTGCAGCTGAACAGTCAAACTGGATCTCTCACCATCACTGATCTCCACATCAACGAAAACCGGGTTTTACCATGTGAAGATCTTTGCTGTCAAAGTCTCATCTCACCATTTCCACCTTAATGTCTACAGTGAGTAGATAACCTATTATACCTACTTTATAATCAAGGTATGTATGTATGTATGTATGTATGTATGTATGTATGTTTAATAGCACATTTTAAATCATGTGTTTTGAATCATGTCAGGTCAAAGTGCACATTGTTGAAGTAAAGCCACCTCTGGTAGACAGTGACCATCACGTCTTCATACAAGCACATGGACTTTTAAATGTATGCATTTACCATCTTTTTATACATTTACTATTTTCATACATTGGCATTCACGTATATAGTCTATCTACGTTATGACATAAAACGGGCTCTTAAAGTGATGTTGAACTTTAGTAAAGCCTTGACTGTATAGCTACAGTATCTGGACTTAATGACATATACTTACATCCAGATTATCGTCCATTGATTTGTGCTGCTTGAGTGTGGGGCCTGCCCATTGGTCCGACAGCACAATATTCCAATTTTTTTCTAGATTAGGGTGAAGGTTAGGTTTAGTAATAATACACACCGTCGGCTTCGGAAATAAAGAATCATCGTTCCAATGCTGTGGCACCCTAAGAATAACCTGTATTCCTCTCTTCATTCTCTATCATTGTATGGTGGACTCTACCAATAGTGACCAAAATCGATTCCTCATACTTAGGTACTGTATGTTTGGGGAACTGAATGGGCACTACTGTATTCTGTGCCTGTTCAGGGCCCTTTCAGAAGGCGTGCCGTCTTTATTCATAGCCTATCTCCATGGTGTCCATGTGGACTGGACTGGTTCTGGAGAACAACACATCGGATTGACTTCATACTTTATACACTGCACTTCCTTGAGTCCTCAGCAATACATGTGCAGCAATACACATGCATTGAGCAGTTCTCAATATGCATGCTTTGAACAGTTCCCGACATGAATACATACATTGAATTGTTCTTGGCATGCATTTGTAGACGTTGAGCAGTTCTTAACATGCACATATTGAATGGTCCCCAACATGCATGCATATTGCACACACAGTTGAACAGTTTTAGACAATTACGTGCATGCAACATGCTTGCACTGAACAGTTCTCAGCATGCATGCACTGAATGGCCCTGATGTTTGCATACAGACATTGAATGGTTCATTGAATGGTTCTCGACAGGTTGCTGAAAGTGTGATATTGGTTCTTGACGTGTTCTCATTCATTTAAGTGCTGAAGGTGTGATTTTGAGACCTGTCCCACCATGCAATGAAAGGGAAAGGAGAGAGATAGAAATCACTACGTCTGGTTCCATCCATACTCATGGATCAAAGGACAATTGATACAATATTTGGACTTAAATCCTAGGCAGGGAGTTCTTTCAGTCTACACACTTTTACAGAATAGGATGCACACACACATCTCTCTCATATACTGTAGGTCCTGTTTCCACGCTGCACATCAAACTCAATGCTTCATAATCATCAGTGAACGACAGCTGTGAATCCCTGTCAGTGCAGTGTTCTGTGGAGAACGGGAGAGACATGACCCTGTCCTGGTTCAGAGGAGAGGAGAGACTCAACCAGACCAGCAGTCCTGACCTCTCCACCAACCTCTCTCTGCTTCTGGACATAAAGGACCAGGATGGAGACCACAGCTACACCTGTAAGGTGGAGAACCCTGTGGATGAAGCTGTCTCTGAACTCCACATTGACCAGACTTGTCTGAGGAACAAAGGTATGAAAACTACAGTGAATGGTTACCGAATAGTTGCTGATATTCTCCCAATACTAATGACAAAATGCAATAATTGGATTTGGAGTAATGTGCTTGAATTATACAGCACATTGTCATTTTAAATGTCACTTATGTGAATGCTGGAATTTATTGCAACTGCTGTCGTGTGTCTGTTGTGTTTCTAATAATTAAGGTAGATGCATTTTTTTTTATCAGATCTTAACTAAAACATGTGTTGCTTTAAAAACGTCTTGACTTTAATGGCACATAACACAAATATGTATAATGTTAATTGAATTCTCTCTCTCTCTCTCTCTCTCTCTCTCTCTCTCTCTCTCTCTCTCTCTCTCTCTCTGAAGGTATGCGGTTCTGTGAGTCACATTTTGCAGTGCAACTGGTTATTTCTGCTATAGCGGCTCTGGTCACAATTGGTCTAGTCATCAAACACTTCAGACTCAGAAGAGGAGCCATGCAGGAACCTGTTCAACGTTGTTAGAGTGTACGTCCATCACTGGGTTCATAAGAGGAGCTCATAGACTTTGACACCAACTTAAACAGCTTTTTATCAGCATCTGATCCAATCATGTTGTTATGGGTTTGGATTAGAACTCAAACCACCTGGCCTATCCAATCGTGTTGTAATGGATTTTGATTAGATCTCAAACCCATTTCTTTGCAGTTTAATGTTACTGTCTGTCGGATTCTGCTATGTTTCACGCACGCAAATCTATATAGGCTACTGTATGTCTCTGGTCTCTGTTCAGGAAGGTTCCCAATTTATTGCAGCAGCTGGTGGGAGTTGGGGACAGAGTAGACTGGTCAATCTTTATCTTTAAACAACTCTAGCTCTGCCCAAAACAGAAGGCAACGTTCATGCAGAGTTATACCAGAAGAGGGCAGTGTTGTTTAACAAGGTTTCACCAGTGAAAGAACATCCTACTGTATTGAAAGAATACACCTATTTAACCTGTAGCCGATTTAAAACATGTCTTCTAAATGTTATTATGTTTCAGTCAGTGGTTCTCAAACCTTTTCATGTCAAGGACCTCTAGAATTATATGTATTAGACAGCCATCTCAAATTATTGTTATTCCAGGTACTACCCAGGGGGCAAACCAGCCTTTTTTTAGGAAACCTGCATTTGCCCCGACATACAAAGTTGTCCACCAGAAATATTATCTATGACCCAGTAGGATCACAACCTATATGGACAACCCGGTCAATTTGTACAACAAAGTCCAATATGGCCGCCTTTAAGTCCAATATGGCCATGAATAGGGCAACATTTTAAACTGAGGGATATTTCCACGAAACTTCACAGGTTGATCAATGGTATAAATACGAAGATTTTTTGTATTGCAAGTTTCCATGAAATCCAATATGGCCGCCACAACATGGCCGCCATAATGTAAGGACCCATGCCTCTAACTTCTGAACCAGATGAGCTAGAAACGCAAACTTGGTGTCTATTTCATGGTGTCTGACCATGGGAGACTCAATGGAATAGCTAATTTTATTATTGGGTGTGTCTGGACCTTTATTGTGCATATTTGCAAGATGGTGGACTCCCGAAATAGAGCTTTAACACAATTTCTACCATGATTGTTGACTGCTTTTGCAAATACAAGCAATATGAATCCATTTGCTAAGATTTATGGCACAGAAGGGACTTATACCTATATTATTCTTGAGTTTGCATGTTGTCAAAATGGCTGTAAACGAGATATTATATTTCCTGTCCGATTCTACTGTATGTAGTTGTAGCAATGACTTCAGATAAAATCAGAGACCAAAACAATGTATCTTAGAAATTATTTTTTAATTAAATAAAAAAGAAAAAAAGAGAGAGATTATCTCAATGATATGAATGCAACTGCCTTTTTGGGTCCCTGCTGCCCGGACAAAGTGGGTCTACACAAAACCACTCACTGCGGCAGTATCTGCAGAGCTCAAGTCTATGCTCCACCTCCACTCGTATACAACCCACACCATGAGTCTGGTCAGAGTCGTGTAACCAGGGATGCAGAGATGGTAGTCAAGGTCATGGCAGCATTGGAGACTAACCCATTTACAGTGACCACATCATCCCCGATCAACATATCAACCGGACAGTGTGCTGATTCTGCAGTCATGGTTGACCTGATTGGTGTGAAAGAACTGGGTCGGAAGGCACTATGTGAGTCACTCTCCAGCGATCAGAAGAAGACATGCATAGTGAAGCTTAACACTTTCCACACTCAAAACACAAAACACAAAAAGTCAAAGGGGAAGACATCAGCACCTGGCAAAAGCAATGAAATAACTGCCCTCCTGCGCAAGACCCAGATCATTGCCAGTGGCGGAGAACTGGACCTTCCTAATTTCATAGGCAACCACGAGTGCAGTGACTTCCCCCCATCTCTCTTCCAGGAAGATGGCAGGATGAGAACGGGCACCAAGGCAAGCCTTGTGAAGGTCCTTAAAGAACATACCAAAGTCACTATCATCCAGGAACTGCCAAAAGATGAACGGAAAACATCTGTAGTAATTGATGCCATGTATGCCATACAACATTGGTCCTTTCAGAAAGGTGAAGCCTTTGGAGCAATCGCTGAACGGTACCAACGTCTGCTGTTAAAGGATGTGCCGGCCAACACAGACATCATACACTTTTGCTGTGACCGGTACAGTGGACCCAGTCTTAAGACAGCTGAGCAGGAACACAGGTATGTCCATTCAAAACCTGCAAAAGAATATGAAGTCTCTGCACAATATACAGCTCCTGATCCTCAAGAGTTTTTTGCTGTCTCTGAAAACAAAGCAAACCTTCTAAGATTCCTCTGTGAAGAATGGTGTCAAAATGAGACACTTAAGTCTGCTCTTGGTACAACCCATCTTTACCTGAGTGGAGGATTTAAAGAAGAGACAAGGAGTGTGGTGATCAAAGAGGGGTGTGTTGTTGATGTCCCTGCACTAGAGTCAACACAACAGGAGGCCGACACAAGGGTAATTCTACACACCATCTACTGTGTCCAGGCTCACAAAGTTGACAGAGTTGTCATCCATGCTAATGACACAGACATCATCATCATGTGCCTATATCATGCTGCCACCCACCTCCTAGACCTTCCAGAGCTGTGGGTGAGAACAGAGCAGGATGCATATCTTCCTATCCATCACATGGTCTCAGCCCTTGGACTCGCACAGTGTCGTGCCCTGCCCTTTATTCACAGCCTGAGTGGCAGAGATACCACCAGCTATCCCTTTTTCACTGGAAAGAAGGCATGGTTCAAGACCAGCATGGGTCTAGATCTCCCTGCACTTCAGGAGTTTGGTGAAAATTCCTCTTATTCCCTCTCAGAGGATGTCAAGAATCAGGCTAGAGACCTCACAATAGTTGTATATGCATCAAAAGCTGACCATTCGGAGGACTTTGACCTGGCAAAGCTGAGAGTGTACAAGTTCCTAAATAATCGATCAACCTTGTTGAAGCTGCTGCCACCTACAGAAAATGCCTTTGGCCTGCACCTGAAAAGAGCTGCTCTAGCAGCCATAATAGATAAAACCGCACACATCGCGAAGCCTGACATCCCTTGCTTCACTGAATATGGATGGTCTCTCAGTGATGGGAAGGCAGTCCCCTGTCCATCTACAGAGCCAGCCTGGCCTATATCAATGGACAAGGCAATATCATGTAGCTGTATCAAAGGCTGCCAGAAAAACTGTTCATGTGCAAAGAAGGGAATTGCATGCTACTTGGGGTGTCGTTGCCAAGGACTGGAGACAAGATGCAGCAGGATAGGTACACATGACAGTGATAGTGAATAGCAATAATTTGCATTATAATGCAGCCTGTTTTAATCATGTGTTCATTATAATTTCCCTTAAGCTGAAGTTGTTGGAAAGCATGTGCATGTCTATGTGTGAAAGACCCAAAAAGGCAGTTGCATTCATATCATTGAGATAATCTCTCTCTTTTTTTTCTTAATAATAATTTCTAAGATACATTGTTTTGGTCTCTGATTTTATCTGAAGTCATTGCTACAACTACATACAGTAGAATCGGACAGGAAATATAATATCTCGTTTACAGCCATTTTGACAACATGCAAACTCAAGAATAATATAGGTATAAGTCCCTTCTGTGCCATAAATCTTAGCAAATGGATTCATATTGCTTGTATTTGCAAAAGCAGTCAACAATCATGGTAGAAATTGTGTTAAAGCTCTATTTCGGGAGTCCACCATCTTGCAAATATGCACAATAAAGGTCCAGACACACCCAATAATAAAATTAGCTATTCCATTGAGTCTCCCATGGTCAGACACCATGAAATAGACACCAAGTTTGCGTTTCTAGCTCATCTGGTTCAGAAGTTAGAGGCATGGGTCCTTACATTATGGCGGCCATATTGTGGCGGCCATATTGGATTTCATGGAAACTTGCAATACAAAAAATGTTCATATGTATACCATTGATCAACCTGTGAAGTTTTGTGGAAATATCCCTCAGTTTAAAATTTTGCCCTATTCACGGCCATATTGGACTTAAAGGCGGCCATATTGGACTTTGTTGTACAAATTGACCGGGTTGTCCATATAGGTTGTGATCCTACTGGGTCATAGATAATATTTCTGGTGGACAACTTTGTATGTCGGGGCAAATGCAGCACACTTTCCTTTGCCCCCTGGGTATACCCCCAGAAGCACATATTCTAGCAACAAATGTTCCCTTTAAAATATATTTATATTAATGGCCCATATATTCAAAGATTCAAGATTTGCACAACTTTTCATGTGCCACGCTGTGAGCTGCTATTTTTAATAGTTAAAGCCTAAAATAACGGTTAAAGTGGTTAAAATCAAGAGTGACACGGATGCTTTATGGGTTAAGTGTATATTGACTTCAAACTAATGTTAAATCAATCCTGCTAAATCTGCAAGTAATGTCATGAAACATTCAGGAAATGTAGCCAATGGTTCCTAGACGATCTGATCAAATGTTATGGTGTTAATGGGTCAAGCTCAAAGGTCACAAAAGGTCAAACAAATAAATAAGCCAGCTTGCTTCAGATTAACAGCAAAGTGGATAGATTAATAAATATAGACATTCCCACATTCCCAATAGTCAAGGAACAAATGCCACCCTTTTCACATTGGTCTGTTATAGCGCCACCAGCAGGTCGACTTTTGCAAAACATTTTTGGAACAAAATCCCTCAAATCATGGATGTAGCGTCCGATTGCCGTGAAAGGCCGAAGAAGACATGGCACCCTTTTCGGAAGATCACTGCATGCTTTTTAAATGTTCTCAATCATTTAAATTTCAAGGACCCTCATAACATAACATAACATAACATACCATAACATAACATAACATAACATAACATAACATAACATAACATAACATAACATGGGAACCTGACTGGACCACCCTTTGAGACCCACTGGTGTTTCAAGTTGATTATGTATTTTGTGGTATATGAGCACATACATCACATAGGGCTGGACCAGGACCAGTCCAGGACCACACATGACAAATGACATCATCAACCTGCGTTGGGCTTTGTCCCCCCTTCAGTAAAATATGAACTTTCTCAAATAAATACAATATTTAAGGTGTTTTTAATATTTAAGTTTAGTTATGGAGGCCAGTTATAATTTGTTAGGGCACATTTGGCCAGCTATCATTTTAACACTTTTTTTTTAATAGACAATAGAAAGGTTGGGTTTTCATAAGGTATTTCAGTCCAGTTTCCTCATTGACATCAAACAGTGGTAAGTGTTCTCACACACACTGAGGACTGGAGCAGGGGGCAGAAGTTGTGGCTTTTGACACGTTTAAAACCACAGCACATATTTCCCATTGATGCAGGATGCAACAGCTACATCTATAGCAGTGAGCTCATATACTACTGACATTGTTGCAATATGCACGCTTAAGTGCTGTGGTTAAAAACAACGTTTGATTACCATTACAAATATGCACTTCCACTGAGCCTGTTCGTTTGTTCCTAAATGACATGGGTCCATATGATGTTTCTAAAATAATATGTACTGTATACACCTGCATTATCTACATATCGGTATACATATGATGTCTCCAAATATTGTGTACTATACATACTCTATCCGTATCTGGGCCTCTGGGGTGCACACAAAAGCCAAAGTACATGTCCCTGCTTCTGGTGACTGATTTTGTCCTAAGGTATGAAGAGACTTTCATTGTCTCCACCAGCCGAAGGCATGGGGGAGAATATGTTTTCGTCCCTGTCCGTCTGTCGGTCCGTGCATGCATGCGTGCATGTCAGTCCGTCTGTTACAATTTTGAACCAAAATCTTTCACATGGGCCTGTTCTAGCGCCACCAGGAGGCAGATTTTTGAAAAACTAACTTTTGGCCGACATGGCATACTTTTCACATTTAACGCCTTCAGGACCTACCTGGCCTGGTGGAGACCTGTGCTCAGCCTCAGAAGAGCACTGCTTCTAGTTCTAAAGTGAAATTCACGAGAGATTTATAGTCATGGTTATGACAGAGTTATGCCAATTTTATGAACACACATTTAAATAAAGTGTTAGCGTTTATTTTAATCATCAATATTTAAGATATGTCATGTATACTATGGTATACACTTACAAAGCATCACTGTCCTCACTAACAGTTTAAACACAAGGTGGGTGTTCAGACATTGTGTTTATTCTCATATTAGTCCTCATGCAGGATATGCCAGCAGCTCATATGAAGTGTTTAAGTATTGTGGTCAACAGAGATGGTTCAATACCAGAGAACTACTTCCTTTTTGTTTGTTCCAAAACTCACAAAGGTGAGAAGACGTGGGCGGTGAAGGGGGGATATGCGTGCATAGGTCCTGTGTGTGTGTGTGTGTGTGTGTGTGTGTGTGTGTGTGTGTGTGTGTGTGTGTGTGTGTGTGTGTGTGTTATCATCATATCTTTTTTTTTCTTCCTTTTTTACCTCCATGCTGCTGTTGTGCTGTGTTCTGTACAGCATGCTGTCAGTGCAGTCTGTAATGGATAAGATTCGTTCTAATCTTTCTCAAAACTGCTCACACAAAACTGAAAATCTCACACACAAAATGCTAAACCTGACACTCCCTTCCCAAGATGACTCTTTGCCATCAAATCACTTAACTGTGTTCACAAATTGTACTTGTGTTTTCATTTAATACAGACAGCCATATTTTCAAATGACAACATACACCATTCATTGAGTACACACAACTAAGTATTTGCTGCACACAACTAAGCATTTACAGCTCACTGAAGTGCAAAATTGAAAACACAATCATCGGAATGGAACACACCATATGAATGACAATGGCTCTGGAGTATGAGCTATTTCTCCTTTTGTAAAATGACTCAGTGCGCCCATTGTAGGCCTACTTTTTTCAGTCAATCATAAAACAGCACACAAATATGCATCCAAAAAGTTTTATTTGGGTAAATGATTTACAGTACATTTAGGCATCATGCCTCTGGTCAGAGATGGGCACAAAATATGCTACAAAAAGTATTTTGAAAAACAAAACAAAATACTTAGTCTGTACTTGGTCTAATACTGCCCAGGATACTGTCACCAAGATACTATCCTGGTATTTGTATCTTTGTATTTTGTGCCCATCTCTGCCCCCTGTTCCTGTCTCAATGTTCAGTTGTGCAACAATGATATTAGTCAAAACTATGGGGCTGTTAAGTATGACATCATTTTGTAGGCAGAGGAGAATTTCTGCCCCCAGTTTCCATGAATCTTTTTACTATTTTTACTATTTACACATTTTTCTTCTCTTTGTTGTTGAAAGGAAAGTGTTAGAATTATACTTTAGTCGTTATTTTTGTCTCGGATCTGTTGAAATAGCGAGGGACAGAAAATGCTCTGGGGGCAGAGTTCTCCTCTGCCTACAAAATGATGTCACGGTTTAAAAGCCCCATTGCATTATACTGTTTTTACTGTTTTATTGCTTTAGGTCCACTGCCTGCCTAACCCAGATAATGAATAGCATATCCATACTGTATAAGCACACTGCACAGTACACATAGCATAAAGAAATGGAATGCCTTATTTCCATCTTTTTTGCATGTGCTACATGCATGCATAGTGTGTCTGTTAATTCATTTGACAAACCTAAAACCAATACATCATTTCAAGCCGTCTTTGTCGATATGTATACCTTGCATGTTGATACCTCGATATCGATACATATATTGCCCAGCCTTATAGTTCACATACCACTTTGTTTCACCAACGTTCTTGTCCTAATCAGGACACTATAATAAAAAAGCAATAAGATTACAGGTGTAGGCTAATAAGGTTAGCTGCTCTAAACACGTTGACATGATTTCTGGGCATTGTGTGCAGTGCACTGCCGCTTTCACACGTTTGTGTAGAGACACTTCGTGGGTTTCACTTGAGCAGTGTGGTTTTAACACATTTATCTACTTAGAAGAAATTAATTTCCATTGCATCGTCTCTGCAGTGCTCGCCACAACTATACCTCTTAGTTTTAGCTTTTCCATTAGTACCTGGAAGCTGATAAAAGGTATTTGGAGGACTGGAGGTACTGTTTTCAGTGGGACTAAGTCAATACCAACCAGTGAAATACTACTGATTTCTCAAATAATTTGTGATGCACAGGCAGATGCATCCATGGACAGACTCCATGGAAATTTTAGAGTTGCGAGTGTTGTTACGGCAACCCAGTATTGCTTTTTATCCATATTTTGTATCTTGTTTTTGTGATCTTTTGTATTTGTTTAAAACATTTGTGAGATTAGACAGCATTGTTTCTGTCTGTGTTTGCTGTAATACCGGAGCTCTGGGAGTGTTGTAACCAAAACCTCCTCCTGCTGCTGTTATCTTTCTTATACAATCTTTGCAATCTTTTATCATCTTCTTTGAGTTGTAGGCCAAAATGTAAAGCAGTCTGGCCTATCCATGATGTCGATTTGAAAAAGAAAAGTGGCCTATCGTTTTGTACATAGAGACACGTTGTGTGAAAGGCATTGCTCTTCATACTGAGCAGTGAGCAGGGTGGTTTAACAACTTTTTGTACATATAATGTGGAAATCAAACCAGAGCTGTGGGGAAGGGGTCCAGGTCACAGGTGGATGGTTTCATCTTGCTGATGATAACATGTGATAACAAGGAAAATCCTGAGTCTGAAATGCTCAGTTAAAGTTACCGTGGCGCAAGGCCAAATATGAGAAGAGAATACGGGGTTCAATAAGTTGGTTTATTTAGAGAACGCATTCTGAGACACACAGAGTAAAGCAACAGTTTTCATACATAGCCGGGGATCCAGTCCCTCAAAATGGGAGGGGACCTGTGATGTTCTGCCACACTTTTTATTTCTTTTTTATCTATTAGTTTGGTCATTAAGGTCCACAGAATGAGAGGCCTGCTCTGCTGGAAACATCGCGAAAAAAAGTTATGGCCATTTGTATATTCACTGTCCCATTGACTCCACTACACAGGAAAGGAAATATATTATAAACAAGAAAAAAATCTGCTTTAAGTAGCATGTGAAGGATCAAAATGGAGGGTTTTCATGATTCTGAATCCATTGCAAGCATTTGTTTAGCTCAAAAAACATTCCTTGGGCTAGAAAACAAACCAACAAAAGTGTGAAAAGTGATGACTCATCACTGTGATGACTGTGAAAAGTGATGACTCATCACTTTTCACACTTTTGTTGATTTGTTTTCTAGCCCAAGGAATATTTTTTGTGCAAAACAAATGCTTGCAATGGATTCACAATCATGAAAACTCTCCATTTTGACCCCTCACATGCTACTTAAAGCAGACTTTTTCTTGTTTATAATATATTTCCTTTCCTGTGTAGTGGAGTCAATGGGACAGTGAATATACAAATGGCCATAACTTTTTTTCGCGATGTTTCCGGCAGAGCAGGCCTCTCATTCTGTGGACCTTAATGACCAAACTAATAGATAAAACAGAAATAAAAAGTGCGGCAGAACATCACAGGTTCAACCCTATTCCTTGAGCTTTTGGGCATGTGGATCCCCGACTAACAGGAATAAAAAGTCACTCCCCGCAAGGGAGGGAGAGAGAGACATTGTTATAGACAAAAGAGCCCTGTGTACTTTCTGTACCAGGCACCTGGGTAGCACAAGGTTGCAATAATATGATCTCATGTCAAGTTGATGAACAAACTCAAATTAAATCATGAACTGTCTTTAATGACAAGACGATTGTTTAATAACACTTTAAACATGCACATGATTAAAATAGAAGCACACTATATAATTCTCTTTGTCAAATATATGTTAAACATTTCTTATTGTTGTACACAAGGTTCCTCAGATTTGTAGCAACAATAATAACTATAACTATAGACATAGGAATAGAAACAATAATGAGTAGAAGTTGAAGAAAAATAATAACACCTTCATGTAATAGACATACTGTCCATTACATGAAGGTGCTGAGTGGATGGTTTCTATTTCAAAATATTAGTATGTGTGTATAAGTATAATATTTACACGTACTGTACAGTATGTGTGTGTGTGTGTGTGTGTGTGTGTGTGTGTGTGTGTGTGTGTGTGTGTGTGTGTGTGTGTGTGTGTGTGTGTGTGTGTGTGAGCATGTGCATGTGCAGTTACATTTACAGGCAAGTTCATGTGTTGTTTAAGAAAGTTCTCCTCTAATCTTAGTGCCATAACACATGCATGCAGCTATAGCTGTAGGCTGTCACCATGACATTGCAACACCTACCAAACTCAAAGACACCAAACTTAATATGTTTAGGACGAACAAATCATCAATTAAACAATTGTGTGCACATGTCTTCCAGAGCTCAAACAGTTAATGGTGAGTTCGGCAGCTGAGGGCAGCAGACCTTGTTCTCATAAAACAGGTTAACATCTGTGGTTAACAGTGGTTAAAACCAGTGGTGGGAAAAAGTACTCAAATGTTTTACTTAAAGTTGTACCATGTAACTTTTTTTATAAAACAAATCTTAAAATTGTCCTAACTCTTAAATCGCTAAAGTTTTAGAACACCCACTCCGTTATTTTCAGCTTCTGAAGCCTTCTCTTTATATGTTTTCTATGATCCTGACCGGGGTCCGGTTTTCGCGCAAAAATTACGTCATCATACACTACCGGCCAATCACAGCGAGGGTTATACACTGCCGACCAATCAAAGCGCATCTTGAAGTGGGGTCGCTAGCTATCACAATAGGGCGACCATATTTGGGCGGCCATATTTGCGCCCGTGTGTCTCTATCTATACTCGGGTGAAACACTCCGTTTCTCCGGAATGCCTGAACGCACAGGAACCAGGGACCCCTCTAAAGATAGATCTCGGCGAGGTGGAGGCAGACGCGGGGGTGACGCGGGGGTGTGAGGCCCGGTCCGCGGCGAAAAACGGCCGAAAGACGCGGACGCTACTGACCACTAGTTGAGCAACTTACACAGTATAGCTTTAATTAAAAGTATCAATACTGTAATATAGAAACACTCTGTTACGAGTAGAATTACGGAATTAAAAATTTACTTGAGTAAAAGTACAAAAGTATTGGCATCAAAGTTCTTAAAGTACCAAAATTAGAAGGTACAAAAATGTTTGAAAATAGTAGATCTACAAGCTCACAACGCGTCGCGCTGCGACGCGTTGTGAGCTTGTAGATTGTAGCTTGTAGATTTTCAAATAGCCAAGGTATAAAATAGGGCTAAAGTGGATTAATGTAGGCTATGTTTTATAATGTAATCATTCATAGCTGCAAAGTAACTAGTAACTAAAGTTTTCAAAATAATTGTAGTGGAGTAAAAGTACAGTACTTACATCTACTTAGTTACTTTACAACACTGGTTAAAATAGCCTTTGCATGTTGCACTTCAGGCGCGTGCAGAGAGAATTGGAGGGGCAGGTGCTTAAGTCTGAGAGGGGCACCTTTTGCACATAAATACTAGCCATATTTAGAGGGATATCGCAGAACTTTAGAAATGTGCAGATACCCTCTATTCACTTAAACGTCATGTTGGTTTGTTTACTGTTGAGTGGGAAAACAATGTTGCACATTAAGTTAATCATCTGGGGACCCCCCAAAATTATTTGGACCCACAGGTTGACCCACAGGTTGAGAACCACTGGTCTAGATCAGTGCATATGATGCATGCGTGTGCAGGTTTCCCAACTAGTCTTGGGCCTTGAGCCATATGCAGAATAGACCCAAATTTAGAGTGAACATTTTTAACAAAAATCTTTGCTTCTGCGATAACCAGAACTAAATATTTTGAGATGGGGGTCCGCTGCCAAATACATATCATTTTGGGGGTCCTTGACATGACAAAGCTTGACAACCACAGATATACTGTAGCAACATACGTTTCTTTCAGAAACGGATAAACAAAAAAAATGATATGTATTTGGCTGCGGACCCCCATCTCAAAAGTCTCAAAAGTGTGTGTGTGTGTGTGTGTGTGTGTGTGTGTGTGTGTGTGTGTGTGTGTGTGTGTGTGTGTGTGTGTGTGTGTGTGTGTGTGTGTGTCAGGAAATACAACACCCCCGTCCCCCATAAGCTTTGTGGCCCAGGCCAGGACAAACACCCCCGCCCAGGATATTTAACTAGGGACCCCCCCCCACTCTGACGAGCACTAAGCGTTGAGGCATTATATTTAGTATAACTTGGTTCTATTGTGACAATAGCAGATCTACATGCTCACAATACCTCGCATAAGAGGCGTTGTGAGCATGTAGATCAACTATTTTCACAATTTCTGCCTCTAATATTTGACAATTTGGTCAATGATAAATTTGTCATTATTAAAAAGTATTAAAAAGTCCTTAAATTGTCACTTTAGAAATGTGCATACACCCTCTATACACAATGTTGCACATTAAGTTAATCATCTGGGGACCCCCCTGGGGGTTCCGACCCACAGGTTGAGAACCACTGTAGCACAGCAGAGCAGGTGTGCACCCCGACAATGACATACATCTGGCTTGCACTTGAGCTTCTCTGAGCTCTCAGATGCAGTCATTATAGGCCACTGTGAGTCAGTCTCTGATGCTGCCTTGTCTCTAGCGACACCAAAGGAGGGCAGTATACAGTGGTGTACAAAAGGATGCACTTGTATGTTCAAAACCATAGATAGACTGTATAAAATATATGGACAAAGCGAAGCCATTGTCGGAGCCTCCCGAAATACAGCACACGAAGAAGAACACAGCCGGCTGGTATCAGTTTAGTTGGCCACGCCCCCCACAACTTTATCATTTATTTTTAAATAAATTGGACAAAATTTCGACAAAACGCATACCGGTATGATGGTGATTGAAAGGCATTGTTTAACTAGCGATAGGAACCATAAAGTATTCATGAAAATGTTAATTAAGGTTAGAACACGAAAGGGGATAATGAATGGGATCCAATGGAGAACAATTCTTTTTGCGATCGGCCGGGGGGGAAAACAGCGCAACTAGCGGCCAATCATAGGAAGTTTTACTTCCGTATTGGAGTCATTTTAAATCTGCAGAACTATGCCCCTGTTCAAAACTCACACTTTCTGGGTGGGGATGGATGTGGGTGGCAGGTCTGGATTAACCATTGGGCCAGTGGGGCTGATGCCAGGGACATCAGCCAATGCTGTAATATTTTCAACAATTGACTTGTCTCTATTTTATTTTCTATATTTGTATCAACTGTCTGTTTTCACAAACTGCTTTGCCAGGCCCCCACAATGGCCCCCACAACACAGTGAAAAGTGATGACTCATCACTAAACAATTGTTTTCTGTGCCGTTTTTAGCCCAAGGAATTTCTTTTGTGCAAAACAAATGCTTGAAATGGATTCAGAATCACGACAAACCCCTAGTTAGACCCCTCACATGCTACTTAAAGCAGATTTATTTTTGGGTATTTTCCTCCTGTAGTAGGCTATATTTGTATAGAAAGTCAATGGGTGCCCTAGCTAAATCATTAGAGCATGCTCTGGGCTACATCTGTGCAAAATGTGGTGCTTTTAGACTAATTAGCACGAAAATACCTGGACCCGGACTATATAGGATGGGAAAAATGCAGATGACAAATGTCACGTATGTGCAAATGTACTGTGACAAAAATACCCCAAGGCATGGGCCAATATTTATTATTATATTATACGGACACTGATCTAGGATCAGAATGCCATCGTCCTAGCACAGCACAGCAGCATATCAAACAGACAAAACTCCTCAAAATTCCTAGATTTTTGAACTTATAGGAGCACACGTGCTACTTGGGGAAATGCTAAGCATCAAGGCCTGGTTGGCTGCATAATTCCAGGAGGCATAGTTTCAGACTATGGTGCTTCGCTGCACCCATGGGTGTCACCTCTACATAGGGTTGATCTTCACCATGGAGTAGATGGCTTGATCTGCAGGAGTCTGGTCTGAAATACACATCAACAAAAATCAAGTGTTACTACAGTGACATAATGTAAACACATGCATGGGGGTCTGCCATGAGAATTCTCAAAAAAAAATTGCACACATACTGTATGGGGCATACTGTATGTGTGCACTTTTTTTGTGACAATTCTCATGGCAGACCCCATGCATTTTTTTTCTAAATATTTTTATCCCACGGTTTTGCAATCCATTTTCTCACCCAGTGCCAACTACCTAACCTGTAGTCCTGGTTTCCGCTCTCCCCCTGCCGCGCCAGGGGAAATGGGGAGCACCTGGCTGGCTAGGGGGAGGTAGTGTATAGAAACCAGGACTACTGCATGTTTTTGTGAGGGCATCCACCCTGGGAGACACGGGGAGAACATGTAAACTCCACACAGAAAGGCCCTATCGCCAAGCCCACCTAGGGTGTGGGCGCTGATGATGCGGAGGGAGGAACACGCCCCCAGCACCCACAAGCGTCCCCTGGCGGGACTCGAACGCCTTGCATTTGTGATATTTTGGTTCAGATTGGAGTTGGAGTGCACCTCTCAAGTCTCGATGTCACGTTTGTGACGTCCACAATCCACTGTTTAATATTACATCAGAGGGTGTGCGTTGGTGGTGATTGGCACGCCAGTGATGTGGTCTTAGGTAATTCCGATAAACAGGTAGTTTGTCGGAACTACCTGTTGTATAATATAGAATAACAATGTGCGTGTATTATGTATATGGCAGTGTACCTGTCCTCCTCTTTGGTTGAGCGGTCGGCTTCACAGTCACAGCAGCATACATCACATCTTCACTCTGTTGGTCTGGTCTAGAGGCTGACAAACGCACGCACGCACGCACGCACGCACGCACGCGCACACACACACACACACACACACAAATACACACACACCTATTTTAATTTCCTTTTTTTCTTAATTGTCCATGTTCATGGCTCTGAAAAACTCTTGTTAAGCTTCAGTCCACGGAACCTCAACACTGAACCACCTCAACACTGATCCACCTCAACACTGAACCACCTCAACACTGAACCACCTCAACACTGAACCACCTCAACACCTGAACTGAACACTGAAACATCTGAACACTGAATATGATGCAGTAACCAGTAATGTCCAGATTGCCGTAATGTAAATAATTACTCTAGTAGTTATTTTTATGATAAGTAACTATGTAACTAACCCTTTTTTAAAGTAACATGCCCAATACTGACCTGTGTTGATGTTGGAGTAGATGTCTTGTCCTGCAGAGCTCTGGTCTGGAAAACACAAACAAAAGAACCAGAGGGACTATGACACATGGTCTAGAATTATTTAGAATAGATGATCTATGGCTGGTCTTCAATCCAGCGCAGTGACAGCACTGATATTTACTATTTAACCCTCGTAGGGTCTTCGGGTCACTTTGACCCGGTTTTACATTTTCAACATCAAGAAAAAGTATGTTAAAATATGATTTTTTCCATGAAACTTCTTCTGCTTGGCTTATTTACTGTACTAAACATGTGATATGAAAATGGTACCTGTCATGCATTTGCAACACCCCCCTGTATCAACATATAACACCCAGGGTCTTCGGGTCACTTTGACCCGGCCATTGAAAGTGTATGCTAAATGCCTAATATTTAGACCATTTCTTTCTGAAAAAACATTGGACATATGGATTTTGGAGTACATAATTTGCTCACCATTACAAACTACATTGATAACAATTCAATCAATATTATCTCCGCCAGGCCAGGATGGCCAAAAGTGAGGGATATGTTTTCGTTGCTTCTGTCTGTGAACATCTAATCTCAGTCACCGCTGGACCAGTCAGCGTGAAACTTTACATGTACTTCCCCGGGAGGCCTAGGAAGATATTCAACCCCAAATCGTCCTGTTATAGAGCCACCATGAGGCAGAATTGAACAAAACAAGTTTTGGGGGATATTTACAATACCGATTTTCTCTTGTCATTTGATCAATGTCATGACCTACAGTATGTGTCACATTTTCTATTCAGATTGGCCACGATCCCAAAGATGCTTACGATTTTTGCGGGAGTGGCACATTTTGCTACCAAATGGGAAATTCATCCCTATGCCACTTTACAAATTCCAAGTTCCTCAGCATTCCGACGTGATTTGTAGCATTTATTTTATTTTATTTTGAGTAGCCAATTATAGTTTACCCTCTTTTTCTCCCCAATCCAGTCCTTATGCCAATTGATTCCTCCCCTATGTTGTCACTGCTGTTGTATCCTACCGAATCACCTGACAGTGAGGAGCCCCCACCGAGAGGACGTAGGGCCTTCGCCCTTCGTCCTACTCCTCCCTCCCAAAACCAGCTACCGCCCAGCCTGGCTGTAGGAATACATGTAGTGACAATTATCACCCTCTCCGCCCAGCTTCCCTTCCCTCGAACAACAATTGTGTTTGCATAGATGCCCCACGATTGATTCAAATCCACAACCTCTGTGGTGGTGGCAGGGACATTGTGCCACCCGAGCACCTGTAGCACTTTGTACAAATCAGAGTGGGACAAGAAATATTTGACATATAGTTCTTGATCAAATGACAATAGGGATAATATAATATGTACCAATTGGTGTGAGGTTTAGACAAAGTCTATATGGTAATACCAAGATATTTTACAAAGATCAGTCTCATGGTAGTGCTATAAAAGACAGATGGGAAAGATTTCCTTTCTAGGCCTCTTGGGCGTATGTGTGCCAATGCCAAGTTTGATGCTGAAGTGGTGCCTGAGATTAGCTGTTCACACAACGGCCTGATGGTGGCGCTATAAGAGGCCAATGTGAAGAATTTGGGGAGGAGGTTCTTCCTAGGCCTCCTGGGAGTGTGTGTGTGTAGTTTCACAATAATTAGTCCAATTTGCCTGAGATTAGCTGTCCACAGACAGAGGAGTGAAAACATAATCCCTCACCTTTGGCCATCCCGGCCTGGCGGGGATAATACAAAATATTGATTGAATTGTTAGTAAAGTAGTTAGTAATGACAATCAAATTGTGTTTAATATGATTTTCGGGGATTTCTAACTACTTTAGAATGGTTTAATATGAGCCGGGTCAAAGTGACCCGAAGGCCCTGGGTGTGACTAAAACACGAGGATCCTACAAGGGTTAATGTAAGATGAAGTGTGAGTGAACTGTTTGTTTTACTGTACATGGGTCAGTGACGTGACGCCCCAAAAAATGTGTTTTTAAAAAAACTTTAAATTGCAGGCATAAAAGTTATTTACTTTTGTTCTACTCACTCTCAACCTTATGGAAATACATTTTGTTTTTAGATATTTTATTGGAATCAGACTTTATTCAGCAGTTTGTTGTACTTGTGCCTAAAATCGTCATATGGTGTGACATGAAAATAATTGTTCATAAAATGAAAATGGAGTACATCTTTCTTAAGTTACTCACTTTATCAAAGTCCTTTATCATAACTAACCAGTGATCCACTATAGTTTTTTGAAAATTAATTATATCTGTATATTTTTTTCATAATCGACACTCTGTGTGAGGCCCATGTTCATGATCTTACAACATATTTTAAATGTATTCTGTCAAAACTTTCTCTAAAATTACACAAATATTTGTGACTCTTCCTGATAATATTCTCTATGTAATCCATAAACATTTGTTTGGTTTAATCATTAATAAAGGTATGATTTTTCACTATTTGGAATGTCACACCAAATGATTTAGTGTCACACCGTATGATCATATCTTCATGTGTCAAAGCAAACTGTGTTTTAACCTACCTATTAGTGAGTACTGAACTTTACTGATTGATTAAACAATTACCCAGGATAACATGGCCTTAATATTTCTGAACAGGATATTATTGTGGGGCTTTAACATGGGATAAGAAAGAATTGTAGTAGTAGATGGATGATGAGGATGTGCACAGGAATGCTACGCACACCTAAGTCTTCTGCCGGCCCACGGCAGAAGGATCCTAAAGAGACAATAAGGCGCATAGCCACACTTGGAGCCAAGGCAACATTTTATTAACACCAATTAGTGGAAACAGAACTCAGCATTCAGGTAAATTGCTTTTTTCCGAAGTCTCCTGAACTTGAACACAGCATTTTGTGTTGAACAAATGTAATTAGGAATCATGACATTACACCACATCTCCACTAGCTAAAGAGTGCTTGGTTGCACAACTCCGAAAATAGCTGATCTACAAGCTCTCGCAGCACAACGTGTTGAGAGCTTGTAGATCAGCTATTTTCGCTAGTTTTGTCTCGGGTCCTACCTTAACACTGTCCACTGTCCAGTCCAGTGAGTGAAAGTACAAAAGTATTAGATCAGATTAGATTATACATTTAGACTGTATTGTACATCAGCCAGTCGTATTTGGTGAGGGTAGCAAACCGGCTGCCTTGTTGCGGTTCTGCTATGCCACAGACAACCTCCTGCTCTTCGTAGAAAATGCAGTCTCGCCCCTTTGGCTCCTCTCTCCTTGCTGGGTCATTGTTTAGTTTCTCCCTGTACTTTCTCGTTCTCTCAGCACTTGTCATTTTCCAGCTGACAAAAGAAAATGGAATGTATAGTTTAAGACAAAGAGAAAATATTGTTTAGATTGAAACAATATGTTAAGGTTTCTGTGAAGGGGTTTCTGCTCTGTCTGATGAATTTGAAGTATCACTGAATGAAGCTAAATTACATTTTATGTAAAAAAAATTTAAAACAAATGTTTAAATGTACAAAAGAAACATGGAACTTTGTTATTTATTGTTATATCTGTAGTTAAATACAGTATAAATCATATGGTGTGACAATCAAGTCATATGGCAAGACAAGCAGACGTCACACCATTATGATTAAGTGTCACACCATATTACGTTTTCCTGCATTTAGGTTTACCTTGAGGCTACTATGTACACATTAGCATGCTAACAGCATGCTAGCTATAACAAAGCAACCTAGATCTACATGGAAATATGACCAAAACTTCAAATAACTTAAGCTTTTTTTAATGAAAAGGTGTCACACCAACAGACATCCAAAGTGGTGAGTTTGTCAAAGTTTCAACAAGATGGCATTTCATGAAAATGTTAAAATCATAACTCACCTCAGACACCTGTCTTGCAGTTGTGCTGGGAGTGCTGAATAGCCTTACAGAAGAAGGACCTCTCTAGCCAATAGGTGTCCAAATAATTGCCTGTTTAATTTGTCCAAACTAGTGTCACACCAAATGATTTTGGTTTGGGGGACAAAATGTTTTTGATCAGAAATGACTGAAAACATTATGCTTTGACTTTGAAAAGATATAGGCTCACAAATAGACATTTTTTTAGCCTAAATTCATTTTCAAATGATTTTTAGCAATTCTTTTTCTTAGTTTTATTCAAGTTCCCACTTTGAGAAACAAGGTCAGGACAGTCACACCATATGAGTTTTGCCATGTTTGGTTGAACATTCTGAAGAAATGAGGAATGAAATGTTTTAATCTTGAGTAAGTTCACATAAAGCTTAATGTCCTGCACAATATTCAGAAGGTTTTTGACAAATATATTTTTTATTTATACATGTTTGACACCGAGGACAGCGAAAACGTTACGTCACGTCACCCACCCACATATCCTCTTCCTGATGTATGAGGAGGTATAAGTATATAAATGTATAGCCTATAGATGTATAAATGTGAGTGTAGAGTGACTGTACTTCCTCTCTCCTTCCTGGCTGATGGTTTTATTCTCACATCGGCATACGTCACATCTTCTCTCTGTGTGTCTGGCCCACAGCCTGCTACAGAAAAAACATTTAATATCATCGACAGCTCATAATTATACCTAATGAACAATAATGACCTCCATCAAGGAGAACATGTTTTCACCCGTCTTTTTGTCCACATGTCTGTTAGCAGGGTATCTCTAGCAGTTATCAGCAGATAACACTAAACTAGATCTGTCTGTTAGCAGGGTATCTCTAGGAGTTATCAGCAGATAGTTAGAAAGAATCTCCTGTAGTATTTTCAGTGTGGAGGCACCTTTAAGACTAAACTAGAGATCTGAAGTGGTCTTTAGCTGTAAAAGCACTGATTCATTCTTCACACTGATTGGCCTAAAGGGTACGTGGCCTGTCACAGACATGCACATAACTTCTGAACCAGGGGTCATCAATATGTCCAATCATCCACGGACATTTGTGCCCGTGGCAAGACTTGGCCTTTTTCGTGTTTTTCTTCTTTTTTTTTTCTTCTTACATAACATTATAATGTTCTTATTTTGCTCATAACACTATATGGCACATTAAGAGTCCACAGGACAGTGTTTGTCAAAGGTTTTATTTTCAAGGACTAATGTAATGGTCTTTTAGGGCATCTCTGCTGTGTTTGTGTACAGACATTTTCTGTCTGTGGCAAAAATTGAATTTTGACAAACATGTCCACCACAAGCCAGCATGGCGATTAACCCTGTTCTGAACATATTGATATAGAACCACAATACTTTGAGAAAAGGTTTCTCGCACGCATGCATGCTTGTGCGTGCGTGCGTGCGTGCGTGCGTGCGTGCGTGCGTGTGTGTGTGTGCACGCAGGGCCGGTGTGTCCATAAAGGAAACCAGGCAATTGCCTAGGAAGCACTTAGTAGAGCCGGCAATGTGTCACCTCTACTAAGAAAAAAATAAATAAAAACAACGTGTGGTGTCTTCTGAAATGAATGATAATAACACTTCCACGATCTGTATTCTATCACTCGTTTGTTGTTTGCAAGTCACATCACTGTTTGCATGAGTGACATCATCCTGTGATACTGCCTGTCTGTATGTATGTCTGTCTGCTGCTTTGAACTGGGAGAGCTGTGGAGGGGGAGGGGCAGCTGTTTGATTAACGACACTCACAGCTCACCTTTCCTCTCTCTCACTCATATAGTTGAACAGTTAATGCAAGTAAAACCAGTCAGTCACACAATTTCTTTTTTTACCAAATAACATGTCAAAGAGAAATGGGAAGCAGGACTTGGGGTGCAGATTGCCAAGGAGGACTGGTATAATATTTGTAAGACAGTGCAGGGCCACAAGCTCTAGAGTGTGGATGGAATTTTGCTCTAAGAACGCTATCAGATATTTCATAACTCCAAAGATCAGAGGAAAAGTCACAGCAGAGAAACAACCATGCTGGAGATTCTGTGCAAACATGGATGCTGGCCAAGAACAAATATTTTAGAATTGTCCAAAAATGTACAAGTATTGGGATGATGTGTGGTCAGAAATACGAGATACCAAAGACAAATTTGGTGCTGTATCTAGGAAACTTGACGCACATGGAGATGACATGTATCTGTTTAAGGTGCTGCTGGCATCCAGCAAAAAAAGCATTAACAAGATTGTGGTATAAAAGTGACCCTCCAACTTGTGAGCAGTGGCTGTGCATTGTGGAGGAAATATATGTGATGGAGAGATTTACACACAAACTCAGGATACAAGAAGAACTGTTCCTTGAGAAATGGGAGAAATGGACTGAATATAAAACCCAACAGAATGACACCACGAATGTCTGACATGGACTAAATTGAGATAACTAAAATGATGTAATGATGTAGTGTTTTGTACATGTGACAAACTGGAAATAAAATGTAAGTTAAAAAAATATAAACCACCAATTAAACGCTGCAATTTAGAGTTAAGAAGGTGAGAAATGCTACAGCTACATACAACAGCAAAATATAGTTGTTGTTATGTATTTTGGAGTTGATATTTTCTAAAGGCAAAAGTGAAAGCTTGCCTGGAGCGGCAGTTGGGTCAGAACTGGCCCTGCATGTGCATGTGCATGTGTGCGTGTGCGTGTGCGTTTGTGTGTGAACATAAATACCTCTGTATTTCCTCCACAGAAGCAGACCCAGGTTCAGCAGAAGGACAGAGATCCCAGTTCCTACCAGAGGGTAGACATATGGAGGCACAGAGGATGAGGACGAGTCTGAGTAGGTCAGAGGCACCAAGGATTCAGCTGTGGATAAGATGGTAGGTTGGTCAGAACAAACTTTGATCATGTGGATTCCAGGTATTAAACACATTGTGGAATGTAGCAATGCAGCTAGCTTTGTCTTGTCATTTATTTATTTATTCATCTCCAGCAATACTTCAACACTATCTTACCTCTCACTTCCATCCAGTTCTCTGGTGACGCTCCAAGGCCAGGGATGGAACACTTGTAGAATCCTTCATCAGACTTGGAGACATGGTGGATGGTCATCTGTCCTGTAGACTCAGACCTGAAGAGGGATCCGTTTCTATAGAAGTCAGCTGGGAGGTTGGAGGATGGTTTACCAGTTGTCTTGTCTTTGAACAGACAGCGCAGTGTGGCCTCATCTCCCTCTGGCACAGGAAGTACAGGACTCTCTAGGATCACATCTAGAACCAACATGTTGAGTTATAAACATCTATAGAACCAAAATGTTGAGTTATAAACATCTATAGAACCATCATTTTGAACCAACTGCAGGTTGAGTTATATGAATGGGCTTATAGACAGGGTTTAATTGAGATATATGGAGACCGCATACCGGGGCAAATAGTAATTCTTAATCTTATCTACATGGCAAGATGGTTGCTGTAATTAATGGTCTGTTGTTCTGGCTCTCTTAATATGAAATTATCTTGACCCACCCAAACACATAATATGACTCACCAATGGAGGAATTGTGACCACAAATGAATTAAAATGTGGGAACGAATTGTGTAATTTGTGCGCACCACTAACCAAAATGTGGAATTGTATAATAATTATCACACAGCCTCAGTGTTTTTTTTTCTCAGCTGTTGATGCACCAGCAATGTAGCTTTTTCAACAAAAATAGTCACGTGACTTGGGGGTTTCCCATTATTCCGATGGCCCAATAGTTAAAGAGGTGGTGCCATTTTGTACTTTTTCTGTTTTGTATGTGTCTGACTATGGAGTTAACATTACTCTATTAGACCCCCAGGTGTGGTTATAATATGCAAATATATCTTCCCTGTGTATTTTTGGTTTCTTCATGAAAGCTGAAAGCCTCTGAGTCAAAAGGTCCAATCAAAATACACCACTTTAATGACAACATAAAACAACAGCTGTGGACGCAGCTAATTTAAGGTGGGTGGTGCTACGGTGAAAACCAGGTATACTTAATGAACAGGTGGGTGTGGCAATATCATTTTAACATAATTGTAACCCTTTACACTTTTTTTTTCTTTTTTTTTATCTACCTCCTAGTATAATAATAATACTTGATGATCATGTTTCGGTACTTGATGATCATGTTTATTTTATTTTATTTATTTATTTTTTTTGGGGGGGGGGTCTTGTAATGTTGTGAAGTTGGGGTTAGTCTAATGCTAGGTTAGTGTGGGGTTGGGGTTAGTCTTAGTTGTGGGCTCGCTTGAGCACGCGTATGTTATTGTGGGCTCGCTGAAAGCGAGCACACGTACCGGTATGTTATTATAATTATTTATGTATCAGTCGGTCTGTACTAGTCAGTCAGTCAGTGCAAGTTCTCCTCAAAACTTTGGCACCTTTCTTCTCCTACATACTTACACCGAAAATCGATATTCAAACATCAATGTGTTTAGCTTACTGTGGCGACATGTGCATTACTTTTTACAGCAATCAGCCAAAGGGTGGTGCTGTAGGAAGCCTTTGAAAATGCAAACTTTGAACAGGTATAGCTCATGCTCTGTTTGAAGTACAGCCATGAAACCTGTATACTTATACTTATGCGTCTCCTCATGCCGAACAACTTTTACACTATGACTTTTGACCTTTAGTTCTCCCACCATTTTGAATTATATGAAAAACTGTAAAAATCTATCTCCTTCTGGGATTTTTGCGTCACGTGCACAAAACATTTTTTACATGAACTTTGGACCAATACAGTCAAACTGCCTGGTCGGATTTTTTTTAAGTGAAACATTATCTTTTAATAATTTACTGAATATTGCAATTTTATGCAATTTATTTTTCTGCCTCTAAATCATACATGCAAAGTGACACGTTCATGACATTTGGCAAAGATGTAGAGGGTTAGTCCAAATATCACTGAAACCAATCTTATTCCAATCGGCCAACGAGGCAAGTCATGCCTCATTTCGTTTAAAGACATGCAAGTTGCTTACACACGTGCCTTGACTCAAGGGAAGACAATTCCATCTGTGTCTTTGTTAAGTAAGCTCCGCCCTTAGATTTTCCGCCATTTCGAGCAGTTTGTAAAACACTTAAACATGTTTTTATCCTGGGATTTTCACATCACGCCACGTTTTTACATGAACTTTGGACCAATATCTAAAGATCTGTCTGATCGGATTTCTTTTAAATTGAAACATTATTTTTTAATGATTCAATGAATATTGCGGTTTTATGCAAATTATTCTTCTGCCTCTAAAACATACACACTAAGTCACATTTTCATGACGAAATAGTGTAGAGGTTTAGTTCAAATGTCACTGAAACCAATCTTACCCCAAATGGCCAAAGGGGGGCGCTATATAATTTTGAGCAGTTTGTAAAACGCTTAAACCAGTTTTTATCTTGAGATTTTTGAGAAATTTGCATGAAACATTCGACACGCAATCTAAGGACCTTTATCTAACATGCCTATGAAGTGCACATTTTTTTGTAAGGGTAATAATAAATATAGCTGCAAGCAGCGATAAAGTGGCCAAAATCGCCTCAAATCATGAACACAGCCTGCGATGTGCGTGAAATTTTGCACACACATTCCCACTAGGTCAAGGAACAGATTCCACCCTTCTCACATTGACCTGTTATAGCGCCACCAGCGGGTTAACTTTTGCATAGTGAGAATATGTGGGAGCATCATAATGTAAGGAGCAGCCCATGGAGGAGTGTATATTTATGATGGATACAAATAATTTAACAGCAAAATTAGGTGAATAGAAGTATGGGGATGTATTGCATACCCGTTGGGGGGGGGGAGAGAGAGAGAGAGAGAGAGAGATAACATTCCTAACTGTGAGAGAGGTGTGTGTGGGCCCGGGGCTACAGATCCCATGGCCTGGAGGAACGGACCGTAACCCTGACAACAGGCTGTAGAGCTGTAGAGAGAAGAAACGCTAATAAATAGCTTGAATTCTGGAAAAATTAAATTCGGGCTCCGTCACCGTGTGTATAATGCTAATGGCCAATGCCATGTTAAATTTGAGATCAGTCGCTGAAGCGAGTGAATAGATAATGCATTGTGTGACTGACCTACTGACTGACTGACCTCTCTCTCTAATTATAGTATGGATTGTTTTTTGGCTTGAAGCGAGCACACAATTGTTTTGAAGGAACAATATTTTCTAGTTATAATGTTAATTTAGTGTGGGGTTGGGAGTAGAGTTGGGGTTAGTCTTTATATATATTTCACAACTTCAGTTTCTAGCATCACTCCACTGATTGATTGATTGATTGATTGATTGATTGATTGATTGATTGATTGATTGATTGATTGATGCTGCAGACCGGAAGCTACGGTTTAATATAAAACCTTTATCAACCTGTTAATCTTGTCGACAGCACTCAGCAACATCAAAGAGTTTGTCGAGCCACCTCGTCGTTGGCACCCGGTGAGTTAATGATTGATCCAGAATTCCACAACACCCCCCCCTTAATTATAATGTGTGCTGTTGGACCACTTGTGATTCAGAATAATGGAATTTCAGACCAATGGCATGATGGCACCCATGACTTGTCAACACAACACTGTCTGCTACACATAGACCAAATATACCTCTTGATCTGTTTTAGATAGCATGTGACTGTCTACCAAAAAACATAATAATTATATTGATGTAATGATCTTTATTGTACCAGATATGGCAATGTTGATGGACTGGCTGAGTTCTTCTGTCTTGGACTGACACCAGTACACTCCACTATCTGAGCCATATGGCTTTATGTTGCAGGATTCTCCATCTGACCACAGAATCACAAGGGAAAGAAAGAGAATTTTCAGTTAAAATATATCTACTATCTACTGTCTGTCTGTCTGTCTGTCTGTCTGTCTGTCTGTCTCTCTGTCTGTCTGTCTGTCTGTCTGTCTGTCTGTCTGTCTGTCTGTCTGTATGTATGTACGGTATGTCTGTCCGCAACAAAGACAGTCACAAAACCAAAGTATGAGAGAAATACAGAAATAATGATTTTGTCCTCCCTCCCTACATACCAGTTAGTCCCCATTTATCACAGGCTTCATTCACTTTCTTGCTGGTGTTTCTTCTCACAGACCAGAGCACAGGCTTGCCGTCCTCCTCACAGCTCAGTGAGATGGTTTCAAGCGGAAAGTACTGAAATCTTTTAGGACTGACTTTCACTGACACTGCAAGAAGTCATGAAACTATAGTAAATATAGGATAACAATATTATATTGAATACAGTACAAGCATGACGTATAGGGGGCTCCCCACAAAGGTAGTAAAAGAGGGCCCCCCCCCCATGTGCGCGCCTGAAAAATAGGTATGTGCGAAAAACAGTATGCACGCGCGCGAAGCGCAGGAATTAAAAATGAACCCTCCAACTCAATACCTATTCTGAAAAAGTGATGATTTAGCATGACAAGACAATGAACTTGACAAGACAATGAAGAGCAGAGGCAGAGGAAGCCTATTTGTTGTCATTATGGTTGGTTTTAAATACCTAACCACAATCATTTTGGATCTATTTGATTAATTTAAGAAGAGTACAGTAAGGTAAGTAAGGTAATCAAAGGTATATAGAGTAGGCCTATATGTATATTTTTATACAGGACATATTTGATGCAGGACAATAATTATTTTAATAACAATAAGGGAATATCAGTGAATAATAATACTTTAAAATTTATATTTTTACAATTTATTTTTAATTATTATTTTTCAAAATTTAGATAAAATAATTTATTTTCTCATTAATTTTCAAGCCTAATATGTGTAATCTTTGAGTACAGTTTGGATATTGCACGTATGTACAGGAAATTCATAGAAAGACAAGAGAGAGAGCTGATCACTTAACATTCCAATCAATCAACTCAATTGTCGCCAGCTGGTCTCTGTGTGAAATCTATTGACTCCAGTGAGCAGTTGGTCAATTCTTTAAAAAATCATAACTTTTGACAGGAATGGGCTAGAGACTTACTTTTTTTCCCCTAAATGCTCAGAATAGAGGTCTTCGGACCTGCCCGAGATCCGAAATTACCCGGGGTCCGACCCGCCCCGAGCCGGGTAACGGGGCCGTTTATGCGCAGTGAGGTCCGGGCCGGGTCGGAGCCGCCGCCGTATGTCACGGGTCCTGGGTATTTGATAGTGAAATCGCCGGTTCCTGATACCCGAGGGGAACCGAGTCAGCCGAGATTGAAAAAAGATGCATACAAGTGCACTACAACGATTTCGCCACAAGATGGCCCTAAATGATACAGCAGGTAATCTTAAGTCTAGATCAGGGATGTCAAACATACGGCCCGCGGGCCGGATCCGGCCCGCGAGATGATTCAATCCGGCCCCAGGCTTGTAGAGCATAGATTTCTGAGCATTTAGGAAAAAAAAGTAAGTCTCTAGCCCATTCCTGTCAAGAGTTATGATTGTTTTAAGAATTAACCTAACTAATGTCTGCTCACTGCAGGCTAGGTTTCTCCCACCTGGCAGTGATTGAGTTGATTGATTGGAATGTTAAGTGACCAGCTCTCTCTCTCTCTTTGAAGATGACAGCATTGCTAGGAATGGGGTCTGGCTATGAATAATACCTGAACATACCTACAATATTCGAACTGTACTCAAAGATTACACATATTAGACATGGAAATTAATGTTAAGAAAATAACTTATTTAAAAAATATAATAATAATAAAATGTAAACGTTTTATTATTCAGATATTTTCTGAATATGCTATTATTGTTCATTACTTTTATTCTTTTTATTATAAAATACAATAAAAATAATTGTCCTGCATCAATAATATTTTTTTGTTATCCATTTACAAATTATAGCAGAGACTATCAGGAATTGAATTATTCTATTATCAAATGGTTTATTCTTATTGGCACTTCTTAAAGGAGTAGTTCACCCCCAAAATGCCATGGAGACAATGGAGACTCATTCCTAAAACAGAAATTTGATTACGATAAATGCATGACTATTGATTCCGGATGGGGACCCAAATGCATCCGGAATCAATGGGGGGAAGTGTACTATTATCACATTCTTGTCTTAGTAATGCGACAAATAAAATAAAAAATATATTATTGAACTCAAGTCTCCATGGCGTGAATAATCAAAGAAAAAAAAAGTAATTTTGGGGATGAACTACTCCTTTAAACAAATCGCATTTCTCGTACCTAACTGCAACTGTAATACCAATAATGAAAGTAGCTATTTTACTTAATAAAATAATGAACACAATTTGTAAAATGATATACTGCTATGCTGCTAGCTACAGCAGTGGCTGAGATGACAGGAAGAAAAACAGAGCGCGCGAGTGTGCATTACATCCGATCCGCGACTGGTTCGGCCCTCATCAAGTCGCCTTTCATCCAATTCGGCCCTCACCCCAAAATGAGTTCGACACCCCTGGTCTAGATAGTGAAATAAAGTTGTTTAGAAACTCAGCCTCAGGAGGAGGACACCACTGTTTGTCGTGTCTGGGGCAGTTATATTATTATTATCAAAGATATTAACGTAAGGTGTTGGTTTGTGGTTCACAATCACAATGGAGTTGTCATCGCGTTTTGTCATGCTCTGCAAAGCATAATGGAAACTTCAAAGCAGACTATTATCAACAACATGCGACAGAAAATGATAGCATTAGCATCATTGGCTAGCCAAAGAAGAAGGAATAAAGAAGACATGGATTTATTTGTATTTACAAACTGTCCACATTGATTGACTTACTGGTCTGGGAAAAGATCATGTTGTGACGAGACGCAGCGCCGCGCTGACAGCAGCAGCAGCAGCTGCTGCAACCATTACCATGGCGACGTTTAGGTAAGAAAGAAGTCTCATACAACTCTTAATAATAACGTTGGTATTCCCTCATTTCGGGGCCACAGGTTCGGGTCTCGGACCTCTCGTTCTGCGCGGGTATCGGATCTAATTTGCCTATTAATAGTACGGGGCCGTCGGACCGGGTCCGTCACGTTTCGGGGCGAGACGGGTAACGGTTCTGAAATTCCAAATTATAGACGGGTCCAAATGGGTCCGGCTCCATTTTCCCCGGGTCCTTTTGGGTTCGGGTAGTTAGAATTGGACCTGTGAAGACCTCTAGCTCAGAATAATGAGCCCAGCAGTGGCTCTACGCAGTTGCGTAGTCTGCGTAGAGCAAATGCCCGCCCCTGGCTACATATTAACAAGAGCTGGAGGTGGCAGAATTGAGGATGCTACGATTGTCATTAAGAGTGGAACGAGATCAGAAATGACATTAGAGGATCAGCCAAGGTTAGAAGGTTTGGAGGATAAAGCGATAGAGGCGAGGTTGAGATGATTTGGACATGTGCAGTGGAGGGATGAGGAGGGCTAAATTGTGACTTGACAATACATGATTCTGATTCCAGGAGTCACATCAGATGGCTTGTCTAACACTACCACCAGTAAGACGCCTAAAGGCGAAAAGCGACCTCACCAATAATGTAGAGCTTTGATGAGGTGATGTCACAATGTCAACAAACAGATCGGCAGCTATTGTATGGGCAAGGAAGGAAGGAAGGAAGGGAGGAAGGACGGACGGACGGACGGACGGACGGACAGACAGACAAGATGTGCCGGTTTTCATAGTTAACTGCGACCTAGTTGTCTCACCTTCTGGTTGAACAGGTACACAGCAGACGAGGAGATACACCACTGTGGAGAGAGAGAGAGAGAGAGAGAGAGAGAGAGAGAGAGAGAGAGAGAGAGAGAGAGAGAGAGAGAGAGCTGCTTAAGCCGACGTCAGTAAGGGGGAGAAGACGACAGCCAGCCCCATGGCCTCCCCTAAGTAACAAGAAATCTTGTGAAATAAAATGCCGTCAACCAATCATCAAGGACGATGATACACGAAAGAAGAAGAAGAGAGAGAGAGAGAGAGAGAGAGAGAGGGGAGGGGAGGTATTTAACCAAATAAACGGAGGTGTAAAGTAACTAAGTACTTTTACTTAAAGAGGTCGTGCCATGATTCCCCCCCCCCTCTAAAACATGATTATCAGGTATTATGATTATACTAGGAGGAAGATTTTTTCCAAAAAAGTATACAGAATTAGTTAAAATTGGGTTTTTATGTGGCCACACCCCCAGTTCATTAAGTATGCATGGATGGCATGGTGGGTGGTGACCCAGCTGATATAGCCACACCCCACAATGGAATGGAGGAGTTGATACTGTGACCCACTTAGTATCTGTGTTTTTTAACTGACACTTTTGACCACAAGGGGCAGCCTCCAAGAGAAAACAAACAAATACTAAGAGAATAAATCATTTCTTAAAAAAAAAAAAAAATCATCAGGGGGTCTAATGAAGTACTTTCAACCTCCTAGACACATGAAAAACAGAAAAAGTACAAAACTATGGCACCACCTCTTTAAGTACTGTACTTAATTACACTTTTGAGATATTTGTACTTTACTTGAGTATGTCCAATTTCCAGTACTTTTACTTCTACTCCATTACATCTCGGGTCCAAATATTGTACTTTTACTCCACTACAATTATTTTATCACTACATTTTTTTTTTTTTTTACTAGTTACTAGGTATTTACTAGGTATTTTGGTGCAAAATACGGGTGCCCTCACACCAAAATACCTAGAGTGGAATCCGCCAATGCATTTCAATGAGAATGGAGCGTTTTTTTTTTTTTTTTGCAGAAATCCTCTACTGGCAAAACACGCTCAATTCTCATTGAAATGCATTGGCGGATTCCACTATAGGTATTTTGGTGTGTACTTCTACAATGCAGTATTGATACTTTTACTTAAGTAAACAATTTGAGTATTTTTTCATAAAGTACTCCTCTGAGCACAGGTCTCCACCAGATCAGATATTTTGTGGCCGTGGGCCAGCAATGTTCTGGAATACAGGATTCAGGATGGAATCTGAAAAATCGGACGGATCCGCCTTGATCACTTCACTACAGAGATTTATTTTTCTTCCTATCACCAAAATAAAAGCCTGGATTTCCGAGGCTAATACAGAGATAATGTCTACCGATTTGCATGATGTTTGGACATCATTTGTAGGAGTAATATACAAACATATAATGTTTTGCACTATGATAGGACAATGTTTAAAGGGTTACATTTGTTCCTCAACAGGTCACTGACCAATCCTGCAAACTTTGGATTATCCACCCGTTCTGTTTAATGGTTATAGAGATACTGTGTACCAATTTGCGTGATGTTTGGACAAAATCTGTAGAAGTACTGTCAAAACATGTGTTTTGCTAAAATCGGTCTCCTGGTGTCACTATAACAGGGCCATGTGAAAGAGGTTCCGCTCTGGCATCTATAGGGAGTGTGTGTGCAGACTGTGCAGTTTCACTGCGAGCAAGCCATGGTGATTTGCTGGTCACACACACACACACACGCACACACGCACGCATGCACGCACACAGCCCCCCTGCTATACAGTATGGCTGGCGGAGACAACAATAAATACCAGCCCCATCTAACCGGATCATGTTTCAATCAAGGGTTAATATGTACGTTACTACAAACCACCGAAATGTTGCAAGTCAACGATGACAAGTTGCTGTCAGGAATGCGCTGCAACGGCTGCATGGACTTGCAGCCAAAAGGCCAGTCCATGAGCAAATGAGTGGGAAAAACCATACCCATATTAAATGAATACATGATAACCCTCCCAACAGGAGTAGCTTTTTCATATTTAAAGTATCACACATTTTGTTATTTTCACCTATATAAACGATAGATAAATAGGATGGGGAAAAAAAGAAAAAGAAATGGTTATCACCATGAAACTTCCCCTGTTGATTACTTACAAGAAGACAATGATTTATTGTATTACAAGTTTGAAATTGTATTTAAATATGCAAATTAGCCTTTGTGTAGGAAAATATGCTAAAAAAAATATGCTAAAATATTACTGTAGTTATGTGGAAATATGAGGAGAGTGTGGGGAACCAGAAGGCAGACGGAGGCTGTGGTGAACATTTCAGTTTTACTTTTCAAAAATATTGCCACATCCCAAGGGAGGGAGATTTAACTAGATTTAGATTCTGGAAAGTTATGCAAATTCGGGCATATACCTATATGATGCCTGATTTGCATATTTAAATATACAATTTCAGAAAACTACAATACAATAAATCATTGTCTACGTAACTGGGGCATTGTCTACGTAACTGGGGAAGTTTCATAACAATTTCTTATTTTTTCCATCCTTTTCACCTATTATGCATACACAGGTGAAAATTGGCTGCGTTTCCGAAAGCGCAGGTCGTACGAGGGCCTTCGCTCGGCTGCGGTCCTTACGATTATGGCGTTTCTCAAACGCGCTTGTAAGCGCCCCTCGCAAAACAGCCTTCGCACGCCAGTAGGCTGGCCAGAGCCTTGTATTAGAGAGTTCTGCCAACTCTGGCCCCATGTGAACGGAGATGATGCAACTCTCTCCTTGAATGGCTCTGGGCTTCGATTGATAGGATGTCAGCAGCTGCGCTCCGAAATGAATTTCAGCTGCTTGTGTGATTCTATCGGGCCGGCCCATCAATAAAACATAACATAGAACATTGAAAATTAACACACTTTTAGCGCTGTTGGTAGGCTAACTGACCGCACAAACCCCTTGTTTTAATTTGAAACTACATGCAAAGCTGCAAAGCGCTGTTGCTTGTTGGTAGGCCTATAACTGACTGCACAAATTGACTTAACACATATGGTGCCAACCCCGAGTTTCCCGAGTTTGTATTGGTACCAACGCTGTGCCAACCCCGAGTTTCCCGAGTTTGGGCCGTTTTTGAAGAAAAAGAAATCTTTTTTTTTTCAAATTATTTTTTTCAAAAATGTTTTTTGGACCTCCAGAAATGTGTTAGGCATGATCGCGAAATTGCATGTTTAACCCCCATACCAACCCATTCTTTCAAACATGGCAGCCATGTTTGTTTACATCTGAAGAAAACATAATGGCTCATAAATCATGAATGCCTGAACGGATTTCCAAGCAGATTTTTTTGTTTGAAAGCTGTGAACAGTGGGCACACACGTGGTGCATCATCTAGGCATGGGCGTGCACGATCTGTGCACTATAAATTACATGGAAGTCTATGGAGACCATGGCATCAAGGGACATTGGATATATATTTATTTATTTATTTTATAGGCTAGACCTACAGTATTGGTTCTCAAAATGAACTCTGTATCGTTTATATCGATCTGCTGAAGCGGGAGTCGAACCCGAGGTTCTCAATCATTAGTCCAACTCACAACTCGTCATGCTATTAAGCCTGCTGTGTTCAGTTACAAAGGCTGATGTCCCCCGCGTCTTGGCTGTAATAATTATAGGGCTACATTTAGTTATATGAACCAATGGACCCTCATCTTCCTAGCCTGATTTCAAGACTCAGCGCTGGAGAACCAGTCCGCTCGCTCACTGAGTGTGCTGAGCCAGGCAATCATCATCCTACACTCTCAAAATGTGAGTTGCATTTGGGAACCATTTGGTTCCTAACTTCAAACGTCCAAACTAAAATATTTAACAGCCCTGCGCCTCTTTACCTCAGTGTTGGCACAACGCACGAGGGGCTAAAAAGGCAGGGCTGTTATCCTATATTTTAGTTTGGAAGTTTGCAAGTTAGGAATGGTTCTAATTTGTAGGCTACCTCTCAGAGTGTAGGATGATGAGTGCCTGGCTCCAGCCGAGTGTCTGAGCGGACTGGTTGTCGCTGAGTCGTGTTGGCAAAGGGGGCTGTGTGTTGGACTTGCGACGGGATGATCCGAGTTCTATCACCGCTATACACGCATCGCTGCATGCCTTTTAGCTGGGGACAGGGGACCCCCACTGGTCCACGGACCCACTTAACAAATGAGACAGCCTAATAAGCTTGTTCTTGTTTTTATGTAAGTGTGTGTTGTGGTGCGCTATTTCTCTGTAGCCTATATATCAAAGCAAGCGACACGCATAACATAAAACATATAGTTCACCTTTGTAATTTTATTTATTTATTATATAGCCTAAATATATAGTTATTTTGTCTATAGCAGGTGTGTAGAATAGCCTACTCTATCATCCACAAGACTTAGATAGCTTTTTAAAATAAACTTTCATAGTTATACTTAGTTATATAGTGCTCAGTTTTCTACGAAGGTTGCTTACGGGCACCCCAGCGCACCCTTAAAAAAAACATTGTACAGACACGTCTGCAGCACCCGTGGGAAACTTGCGGGAAAGGTGTTTGCTTCCAAAATCCTCCTTACGATGGCCATTCGTATAAGGTGTGCATTCAACCGTCATCACAGCCATTTGGTTCCATTGTACGAGACGACCGGTTTCCTGAAAGCCCTCGTTGCTCTTGAGTGACAGGTGCCTGCGCAGGCTGCGAAGAACGATTTTGGTCTCTACGACCATGCCTGAGCTTACGAGCACTCAAAATCGCTTTGGGAAACGCGGCCAATATGTGTGATAAGTAAGGGATAAATACTGGCTCCGCGGGGGTTGTTCATATATAACATCCCGACGGACTGATAACTCCCCGAGGCGCCAGCCGAGGGGAGTTATCAGTTCGAAGGGATGTTATATATGAACAACCCCCAAGGAGCCAGTATTTATCCCGCTTATTACCCGGCTACTAAATCAAATTAATAATTTGACTCAAAACTAAAAACAAAACAAAGTATTTCCTTGTTTACAGACGGCTGGAAGTGTTCCACAAGTGTTGCGCTGGCCGTCCTCCCAGCGCGACACGGTTGCCTTGTAATAGGAAGTGCTGATTAGATAAGGTCCATTTTCTCGCTTAAAATATTTTTAAAAACATTCTTCAGAGCAACGTTTAGTTGTAAATGTCGCTGTGTGTTTGTTTTCATGGCTGACATGTTGGATACAGCACAAGATTCAAACGCAGTGCAGCTTGACTGCAGCAGCTGCTCTGAGTCTTTGATTAGGCAGCGGTCTGTTATTGAGCGGAGCGGTCTGCTATCCAGAAATAACAGACCTCTGATTTCAGCGCTCGACCAATCAGAATCAAGCATTGAAACAGGCCGGGTAATAAATATCAAAAAGCTACTCGATCCTGTAGAAGGGTTATTATATAGTAATTTACTTATATTGAGAATGTAATATGGTATGGTTTTGCCCACTCGTTTGATAGGCCTAATAAAATCTTGTCTGAATCATGGACTATACCAGTCTACCAGGCATTTTTCATGTCCAATAATGTATGTCCCACCTGTACTGACCACATAGTACTGTATATAGGCTACAGCTTATTTCATGAACCATCTCCCAATAATCCCATACCAGTGGATGGAAATAAACGTGCATAAATTCTTAATCTTTGTAAAAGTAATGTATGATCCAACGTATCAAAAGCCTTAGATAAATAAATAAAAAGTGCAGCACAAAATAGCCTATTATCGAGGGCTGAGAAAATATCATTTAAAACTGATAAGGTATAACAGATACTGTAGTATGCTTGGCCTGAAAACTGATAAGGACTTGAAACAGAATAATTGCTGAAAAATTAATATGTCACACTCCGCAAGAATAAAATCTTCTCTGGCTCATGGACTATACCAGCCTAACAGGCATTTTTCATGTCCAATAATGTATGTCTCACCTGTACTGACCACATAGTATATACAGCTTATTTCATGAACCATCTCCCAATAATCGCATACCAGTGGATGGAAATAAACATGCATAAATTCACCTGTAGGCCTATAGTTTTTCGCACTTTCTGATAATGAGTTTCACTTTTGCAACACGTTTTGTTGCAAATGTGAGTGAATCAGGACAGATGACAACAAAGTAGATATCCTACTGGAATGGTGAGCATTCTTCCGAGGTGCCCAGATATCCTTATAGTGCCCACAATGTTTTGATGGCCACCAAAATGAAAACTGAATCCCCGGCACCCAACCGAACAGAACATTTAAATAAACTCCTCAAGTACCATGCATAGTAGTACATAAGGACCGCAGGAATACACAAGAAACGGAGGGGGAGAGTGATTTAATCCGGTTGCTCCGTAGGTCCGTATGTAATTGTCTCTGTCCGTAACCTTACGGACAACACTCAACCCGACGGATTAAAACCGATAAAGACGTACGTACACTGGAACTACCCGTGGCGAACTTTTGTCAACCGTGGCAGTAGTGAGGACAATTACTTATGACAGCGGTTCTGAAACTATGTATCCCAACGAGAAATATAATTTAGCAAGAAACGGGAAAAAAAGAACGTCATTGCAATCACTGAAGAGGACGTCTCGACTCCTCACAGTCACAGCCTCAACCGGCTTTATTGGCATGAGAAAACATACACACAAACGCGCGTGCGCACACACTCACACCACCTGTTACTCAATCTGGGTGATTAATCTGTACCTCGGTCCCTCGTGGAGTTGCATTTACCACGATAACATTGCCGACAGCAAATATCACGTCGGTCGTCAGGTCAAGAAATTCTGTGGTTCTACATATTTTGGCAAAAAAAAAACACCTCCATGTGGTGCGCGGCCCAAACGGGAGCAGAATTGGAGCGGAGAGCAGGTCGGCACGTAAATAATGTAGAGAGGAACTATGCATGTCGACGGATCTACCGTACGTACACTCTCAACCAAAAACGTACACAAAATCATGCATAAGTAACTATAAACGGACTTTCACTGGAATGAATTGATGAGCCCTGACCCTTTGCATTATAACTCACTCTGTACAATAGGTGCATTTTGGCATTCCAGAAATGAGGTATCCATATCAAAAGAGATTGCATATAAGCCATCAAACAATTCAGGTGTCACGTACAGTAGACCCTCTGAAGTTTTGTCTCTCGTTCCCCCCTCGCAGTCCACGCCAAGTCGCCAACAATTACCCGACCATGGACAAAAATTATAAAAGAAACAAGAGCTTACACATTCATGCACTTGCAGCATTATAAATTAATTATTGTTTTATTTTATTTTGATGGTTATATAATAAAAATAATAATATGCCATGTAGATTTTGCATGAGCAGTGTGCACGACTGATCAATGCAATGAAAGGGTCGTAGGATATTTCATTTCAACCTTTAGTTACATTCTTGGCAACCACTTTTCAGCGGTGCAGAGATTTCAACAACACAAACAAAACAACAATATGGAAAGATATATAAAGAATACATAAGTGATGGTCTGGGGATCTTAATCCCATCGCATAATTTATGATCATCAATTGAAACAGGTACAATTTAGATTGACCTAGTTGATATATCTGATTTAAAACAACCTAGGGGAACAAGAAAGCTATACTTATGTGAAGCCTAAAGTGTTCCAGGTACTGTATGTGAGGCAAGAAAGCTGCCTTTCTGAACTAAGTGGAGGCATATGGAATCTCAAGCATTAAATAGTCCTGAGAGCGCTCATGATAGCCAATGGTTTTCCACTACAAAAGAGAATTTAAGTAAGAGGGTAAACCAATTAAAGCTTTATAAATAAATAAGAACCAATGCTGATCTCTCCTAGTTGCAAGAAAGGGCCATCCAACCTTATTATCCAGTACAATGATGGTTATTATAGCGGTCACCTGTTATAAATCTCAGGGCAGAATGATAAACTGAGTCATTCTGATGCATTTCTATATTTTATGTCATCAAAGTCCAGAGCAGAGAGGAACAGTGACTCACTTAGCCTCTGGAAAGCAGGATCTATTTGGATTAAAAAAGCCTCTTTGGTAAACATTTTGTTAAAATCTTAATGTGTTTATTAAAAGTATGTTTTTCATCCAACCAAATCCCTAGGTATTTATTATGGGGCACTTGTTCAGTGGAGATGCCATTGGAGGTGCAAAGGTGATGATCATTAAAAACTCTTTCCTTTGTGAATAGCATAAATTTGCTCTTATCAGCATTTAAAACCAATTTTAGTTACAGCAATGATTTGTGGAAAACATTAAAAGCAAGTTGCAACATATGTACAGATTTCTGTAGTATAAAATAGTGTCATGTGCATATAAATGGATATTACATGTCCGTAGTTTATTTACAACATTGTCCATGTAGGCCTATGATAAACAGTATAGGACCCAAAATCGAGCCTTGGGGAACACCTTTGGAGATATGAAGAAATTTCCGATTTTACAGAACCAACTTTGACACATTGATGTCTCTCGGAAAGATCATTTTCAAACCACCTACATGATGAAAACCAATATGAGATAATCTTTGTAAAAGTAATGTATGATCCAACGTATCAAAAGCCTTAGATACATAAATAAAAAGTGCAGCACAAAATAGGCTATTATCGAGGGCTGAGAAAATATCATTTAAAACTGATAAGGTCACACACACAAACGCACGCACGCACGCACGCACGCATGCACGCACACAGCACCCCTGCTATACAGTAGTATGGCTGGCGGAGACAACAATAAATACCAGCAACATCTAACCAGATCATATTTCAATCAAGGGTTAATATGTACGTTTCTACAAACCACCGAAATGTTGCAAGTCAACGATGACAAGTTGCTGTCAGGAATGCGCTGCATGGACTTGCAGCCAAATGGCCAGTCTATGAGCCAGAGTCCCAAAACTGAGCCATGATGATCAAATGAGTGGGAAAAACCATACCCATATTAAATGAATACATGATAACCCTTCCAACAGGAGTAGCTTTTTCATATTTAAACAAGTATCACACATTTTGTTATTTTCACCTATATAAACAATAGATAAATAGGATGGGGGAAAAAATAAAAATAAATGGTTATCACCATGAAACTTCCCCAGTTGATTACTTACATGAAGACAATGATTTATTGTATTACAAGTTTGAAATTGTATTTAAATATGCAAATTATCCTTTGTATAGGAAAATATGCCCGAACTTTCCTAAATCTAAATCGGAAAATATTTGATAAATCCAGAGTCAACATTTATTTGATTTTGTTTACTGGTCAGTGACAATTAAGGTTTTAAACAAGGAATATTTGTATGTATCATTAATAAGAACTGTAAGCAGGCACAGGCTAACATGTTTTGGTGGCCAAATTATTATAATTTCTTAGTTTTTTTGTTTGACCTTTTTATACACCTCAAGTCAAGATTAACTAATGAGTTTGTTTCATATGACAGAGAGTTTGAAGGACCAAATGACCAGTTTATTAAGTAAGATGAGTTACTGTAGTTATGTGGAAATATGCGGAGAGTGTGGGGAACCAGAAGGCAGACGGAGGCTGTGGTGAACATTTCAGTTTTACTTTTCAAAAATGTTGCCACATCCCAAGGGAGGGAGATTTAACTAGATTTAGATTCTGGAAAGTTATTTCGGGCATATCTATATGATGCATGATTTGCATATTTAAATATACAATTTCAGAAAACTACAATACAATAAATCATTGTCTTTGTCTTCATATACTTAACTGGGGAAGTTTCATAACAATTTCTTATTTTTTTCATCCTATTCACCTATTATGCATACACAGGTGGAAATAACAATATGTGTGATAAATATCAAAAAGCTACTCGATCCTGTAGAAGGGTTATTATATATTAATTTACTTATATTGACAATTTAATATAGGTATCGTTTTGCCCACTCGTTTGATAGGTCTAATAAAATCTTGTCTGGCTCATGGACTAAACCAGCCTACCAGGCATTTTTCATGTCCAATAATGTACGGTATGTCCCAGCTGTACTGACCACATAGTATATAGGCTACAGCTTATTTCATGAACCATCTCCCAATAATCCAGTGGATGGAAATAAACGTGCATAAATTCACATGTAGGGCTATAGTTTTTCGCACTCTCTGATAATGAGTTTTACATTTGCAACACGTTTTGTTGCAAATGTGAGTGAATCAGGACAGATGACAACAAAGCAGATATCCTACTGGAATGGTGAGCACTCTTCCGAGGTGCCCAGATATCCTTATAGTGCCCACAATGTTTTGGTGGCCACCAAAATGAAAATTGAATCCCCGGCACCCAACCGAACAGAACATTTAAAGGACAACTTTGTTTTTTTTCAACAAGGGTTCATATTTTAGATTGTAATTAGAGAAAAGAAAAAGTGAGTGTTAAAATGTTTTCATTTGCTTCGTTCTATTGTTTTATCGCGTTTACCATGCTAAATTGTGGGGCATGCGTACGCATGGGGGCATGCGTACAAGTGGCTAAATATGTATTTTTAGACACAATAAGCCAGCGGTTTTCTTTTTTGCTATTTACAGTAACACTTCTAGCCCCCATAAGTCACATCCAACCATGAAAGGTTGCGTTGTATCTTGGGAATGGGCTTATTCTGTGTAAAATGACATATTTAGCCACTTGTACGCATGCCCCCAACCACTGAAATAAGAATCTCTAAAACAATAGAAAGAACTAAATGAAATCAATTTAACACTCATCATTTATATTCTTTAATTACAATCTAAAATATGAACCCTTGTTGTAAAAAACTAAAGTTGTCCTTTAAATAAACTCCTCAAGTACCATGCATAGTAGTACATAAGGACCGCAGGAATACACAAGAAACGGAGGGGGAGAGTGATTTAATCCGGTTGCTCCGTAGGTCCGTATGTAATTGTCTCTGTCCGTAACCTTACGGACAACACTCAACCCGACGGATTAAAACCGATAAAAACGTACGTACGCTTGAACTACCCGTGGCAAACTTTTGTCAACCGTGGCAGTAGTGAGGACAATTACTTACCAGTAAGACTCCCTAATCGGGAGATAAGCGACCGTTGGTCGCTTATCTCCACAAATAGGCCAAAAGTTTGTTTTACCAATTATCAAGACATACTGGCAGTTGACAGTTTGCCATGGTTACTCATTGAAGTTGAATCTCCATATATGGAGATAACCTACGCATCACACTAAGTCTGACCTCACCAGCCCATATTTGGGCATGAGCAACTTATGTCTCCATATATGGAGATATGATGACATCACACAGTCCTCAGCCGATGATGTGGCGTGATGTCATACAATACACAAACGAGCCCTACAGTATAAAGGGGCAATTCTTGCCAGGAAAGAAGCATTTCTTCGACTCAGACCTTATCGCCAGGGTTGGCTTATAGCAGCTGTCGGTAGGACCATATATGGATTCTGTTAGTGTGGATCTCCTAACAGGGCATCATCTGGGATACAATCCCTTTCATGCCCATATATGGAGATCCCTAACAGAATCCCTTTTATGCCCATATATGGAGATCCCTAACAGCATCCCTTTTATGCCCATATATGGAGATCACTAACAGCTAACAGAATCCCTTTTATGCCCATATATGGAGATCCCTAACAGAATCCCTTTTATGCCCATATATGGAGATCCCTAACAGAATCCCTTTTATGCCCATATATGGAGATCCCTAACAGAATCCCTTTCATGCCCATATATGGAGATCCCTAACAGAATCCCTTTTATGCCCAGTTGGTTGCTAGGGTAAAAAAACATGGTTGCTATGGTAAACAGTTGGTTGCTAGGGTAAACAGTTGGTTGATAGGGTAAAACCATGGTTGCTAAGGTGGTTGCTAACGTACACTAACAGACCAGCAACAACAGACTGTTGCCACAGCAACGTACACAAAGGTTTGTGTACACATGTGGTGTGATGTCATACTGAAGATATATGACATCACACCGTACACAAACAAAGGTGTGACGTGTGACGTGTGACGGACGGACGGACGGACGGACGGACGGTCGGTGGAGGTTTTGGTAGTAAACTGCTCCCTAACGGTCGCAATGACAGTGGTTCTGAAACTATGTGTGTTTATTGGCATGAGAAAACATACACACAAACGCGCGCACGCACACACTCACACCACCTGTTACTCAGTCCGGGTGGTTAATCTGTACCTCGGTTATTTACCACGATAACATTGCCGACAGCAAATATCACGTCGGTCGTCGGGTCAAGAAAAATTCTGTGGTTCTACATATTTTGGCTAAATAACCAGCTCCATGTGGTGCGCGGCCCAAACGGGAGCAGAATTGGAGCGGAGAGCAGGTCGGCACGTAAATAATGTAGAGAGGAACTATGCATGTCGACAGATCTACTGTACGTACACTCTCAACCAAAAACGTACACAAAATCACGCATAAGTAACTATAAACGGCGTTTCACCATATCAAAAGAGATTGCATATAAGCCATCAAACAATTCAGGTGTCACGTACAGTAGACCCTCTGAAGTTTTGTCTCTCTCGTTCCCCCCTCGCAGTCCACGCCAAGTCGCCAACAATTACCCGACCATGGACAAAATTATAAAAGAAACAAGAGCTTACACATTCATGCACTTGCAGCATTATAAATGAATTATTGTTTTATTTTATTTTGATGGTTGTATAATAAAAATAATAATATGCCATGTAGATTTTGCATGTGCAGTGTGCAGGGGGGGGTGCAGTAGTACACTGATCAATGCAATGAAAGGGTCGTAGGATATTTAATTTCAACCTTTAGTTAAATTCTCGGCAACCACTTTTCAGCGGTGCAGAAACAACACAAACAAAACAACAATATGGAAAGATATATAAAGAATACATAAGTGATGGTCTGGGGATCTTAATCCCATTGCATAATGTATGATCATCAATTGAAACAGGTACAATTTAGATTGACTAAAGTTGATACATCTGATTTAAAACAACCTAGGGGAACAAGAGAGCTATACTTATGTGAAGCCTAAAGTGTTCCAGGTACTGTATGTGAGGCAAGAAAGCTGCCTTTCTGAACTAAGTGGAGGCATATGGAATCTCAAGCATTAAATAGTCCTGAGAGCGCTTATGATAGCCAATTGTTTCCACTACAAAAGAGAATTTAAGTAAGAGGGTAAACCAATTAAAGCTTTATAAATAAATAAGAACCAATGCTGATCTCTCCTAGTTGCAAGAGAGGGCCATCCAGCCTTATTATACAGTACGATGATGGTTATTATAGCGGTCACCTGTTATAAATCTCAGGGCAGAATGATAAACTGAGTCATTCTGATGCATTTCTATATTTTATGTCACCAAAGTCCAGAGCAGAGAGGAACAGTGACTCACTTAGCCTCTGGAAAGCAGGATCTATTTGGATTAAAAAAGCCTCTTTGGTAAACATTTTGTTAAAATCTCAATGTGTTTATTAAAAGTATGTTTTTCATCCAACCAAATCCCTAGGTATTTATTATGGGGCACTTGATCAGTGGAGGTGCCATTGGAGGTACAAAGGTGAGGATCATTAAAAACGCTTTCCTTTGTGAATAGCATAAATTTGCTCTTATCAGCATTTAAAACCAATTTTAGTTCCAGCAATGATTTGTGGAAAACATTAAAAGCAAGTTGCAACATATGTACAGATTTCTGTAGTATAAAATAGTGTCATGTGCATATAAATGGATATTACATGTCTGTAGTGTATTTACAAAAATGTTCATGTAGGCCTATATGATACAGTATAGGACCCAAAATCGAGCCTTGGGGAACACCTTTGGAGATATGAAGAAATTTCCGATTTTACAGAATCAACTTTGACACATTGATGTGATGTCTCTCGGAAAGATCATTTTCAAACCACCTACATGATGAAAACCAATATGAGATAATCTTTGTAAAAGTAATGTATGATCCAACGTATCAAAAGCCTTAGATAAATAAATAAAAAGTGCAGCACAAAATAGCCTATTATCGAGGGCTGAGAAAATATCATTTAAACTGATAACGTACAGTATAACAGATACTGTAGTATGCTTGGCCCGGAAAACTGATAAGGACTTGAAACAGAATAATTGTTTAAAAATGAATATGTCACACTCTGCAAGAAAATACCCCAAAAATGTAACATGTACATGTTTAATATTGACGACACAGGAATTTTGTCACAAACGGGTCACAAACGGGCTAAAATCGGGCTTAAAATCACATGGTGTGTACAAGTCTTAAAACAAAGTTACATACTGAGACTGTAAACTAATTTATATGAAAATTATTACAAAGCACAGTGTTCTATGAAGAACTAAATATAGTTTATCCAACTAAAATATGAAATAAATAAAGTACTCACATGATATTTTGTAGAATGATGCAAACGTCATCTTGACAAACTGACTGACTGGAAGTGAATGAGAGAGATGTGGTCCCACATAGAATAGACCCTCTGCTGCTTGATGGCTGAACGCCCATTTCCTTTTTTTTAAGATGCTCAGCCACACACGCGCTCGTGCGTGCACACGCGCACGCACGCACGCACGCACGCACCCACGCACACACACACACACACACACAAAGGACACACAACCACAGGACACACAACCACAGGACATATGCAAGCATATTCCCCTTCACCTTCTTCTTTCTTCTTCTTTCGTCTTCTCACCTTTGTGAGTTTTGGAACAAACTAACAGGAAGTAGTTGTCTGCTATCGAACCATCTCTGTTGACCACAATACTTAAACACTTCATATGAGCTGCTGGTATGTCCTGCATGAGGAGTAATATGAGAATAAATGTCTGAACACCCACCTTGTGTTTAAACTGTTAGTGAGGACAGTGATGCTTTGTAAGTGTATACAAAGCATATACATGACATATCTTAAATATTGATGATTAAAATAAACGCTAACACTTTATTTAAATGTGTATTCATAAGATTGGTATTGGTCATGATTTGAGGCATTTTTCCAAAAAGATGTTTGGCAAAAGTCGACCTGCTGGTGGCGCTATAACAGGCCAGTGTGAAAAGAGTGGCATTTGTTCCTTGACCTAGTGGGAATGTGCGTGCAGAATTTTCTGTAATCACAAGCTGCGTTCATTTGTTCAAAACTAGAGGTTCGCGGCCCTTCAGGCCGCTCACATCTAGAGTCCACGCCCGCTTTTTTTTTTTTTTTAATTTAAAAAAAAAGTTAAAAAAACTTTTTTTTTAAATGTTTTTGTAAAAAAAAATTGAAAAAAAAAAAAAAAAAGTTTTTTGAATTAAAAAAAATTTTGGCCTAATTGTGTTATTATTGTTACTATAATAGGCCTGCCAATGTTTTATTTTCATTATTTCAATGTTTTCATTTTAGCAACACACACACACACACACACACACACACACACACACACACACACACACACACACACACACACACACACACACACACACACACACACACACACACAGACAGACAGACAGACAGACAGACAGTATCTTGCTGCGAACTCTAAAGGTGAGTGGCCCGAACTCTAGAGGTGAGTGGCCCGAAGGGCCGCGAACTTCTTGTAAGATACAGGCTCTCGGTTAGCTAGGCCAGTAACAGTGGATTCTAGTTTGTTAATTCCAGAAGAAAAGCTTGGTTGCTGGTTGGCTATTCCAGTGTGACTTTTGTACTGTATAAAGTTACAAGCAGAGTGAGGAAATCTAACAGAGTACATCGCACATGCAGCGCCTGTGCCTTTACTGGAGTAAATTGATTTATTATTATTACCTTTTTGTGCTGTACCTGGGCTTGAGGATGCCATTGTGGAGAAGAAAAATAGGTGTTGATGCCTTTCTGTTGTTGTTGGAAATGAGTGGAGTTGTTGGCACATCCCCCTCCCTGTGCCTGGGGGAGTGTTGGAATGTTGCTGCAGGCCCCATAGCCTGGGGGGATGGGTGTGGGAGCCAATGAAGGGCGGTCACCATGGCGACGGGGGGCGAATTGGGCTGGCTTGGCTTCAAGCATGTCCGTTTTGTGGAGGCTTCATGTCCGTGCTTGAAGTGGGCTTTTGTGGAGGCTTCATGTCCGTGCTTGAAGTGGGCGTGGCCTCTAAGCCACTTGTAAATATAAGATGGACCAATCCTGCAAACTTTGAAAGCCAATGTTAGCCAATTAGGATGTAATATGAAATATCGGGCAGATCCGTCTTGATCACATGACTATAGAGATGCTGTGTACTGATTTGTATGATTTTTGGATAAAATCCCAAGGAATAATAGGAAAATAGGGGAATGTGTTTTACATAAGTCGGCCTCCAGGTGGCGCTTTAAAAGGCAGATATGAAAAATGCAGGGCAAAGGTTTTTCCTAGGCCTCTAGGGAGTGCACAAAGTTGTACACTGATCAGTGGAGTTATAGGTAAAAACATGAATCGGCCTGTTATAGCGCCACCATGAGGCTGATTTGATTCTTTTAAGTGGCATTTATTCCTCTGCCTATTGGGTAACCTAACTGCGCCAGATGGTGGCAGCAGTGCGTATGCCTGGCTGCATACCGCTCTGCTTACCATCATCTGGGATTGCTCGGGCAGACCCGATGTAAGGGGCGGGCCATTTTTTCAAATTCTTTAGCAGGTGATTGGATGGGGCCGTCTCTCTATCACAGTCTGGGAGTGCCAACTCCAACCACTCACATTGGCCTGTCTGCATGACGTTACACCCAGACTGGCTTCCACGTGGTCTGCAATTAGACTCTATTGGCTCAGAGCCGCTCAGAGCCCGCCCGTAGCTACCGCTGATTCGTCCGGCCCGGGACTTTACGAGTGTAATCAACTCTCCCCGAGAGATCTCAGATGGTAAAGTAGGGCGGTACGCACTACTGCCACCATCTGGCGCAGTCAGGTTACCTATTGGGAATGTGCATGCACAATTTCACCAAAATCGCATTTTATTCAAAAAGGACCAATCCTGCAAACTTTGGAAGCCAGTTTTAGCCAATCAGGATGGAGTATGGAAAATCGGACAGATCCATGTCGATCACATGATTGTAGAGATATTGTCAGGCCCATGTGAAAAATGTGGGCGTGTGGTGCTATTCCGATGGCCTTAAAGTCAGAGAGAGAGAGAGAGACATCCGCAACGAGCTGTGATGAGCTTGTACTGTCTGTATATCAGCTGTTATTGACTTATCGTGCGCGATGCTGTTTAGGCGGGGGCCCCGGGGATATTTTAGTTCAGATTCTAGCAAATTCGCCAAATTTGGCACAGATGTTGTCCATACCATACTTAATCATTTTAAGATGGGTGACAAGATGGGCGCCCCATGGTACTGCCATATTGCGCAATCCAATATGGCTGCCAAAACGAAAAGGTCTAGAATCATAAATTATACCACTTTTTAGGGGTTTTCTGGGTGTTATTTCAATGATTTGAGGTCAAGATTACCCCTCAAGGTCAAGTTTACTCATCAAAGTTAGTATATAAAGGTAATATCGGGGTAAAAAGCAACTTGTCTGCAGTAGCTTGGGTAGATGGGATGGTTTCCAGTGACAGCTTAACAGGGTGTGACACAACTTCCCAGTTTCTCGGATGTGGCAAGAAGACAGCTTGGAGAAGCATACCAGACCTCACCAACACACTAGTAGGCAGGGAGAACGGTGTAAAAACCTGATTAAAGGGTGTACCAAACTTTTCTCAATAATTGATTCCTATGTATTTTTTCCTGTAGAATCCATTTCTGCAATATACATTTTTATATTGCGCATAATTAATGAGATAATTAGCATATTTATCTAATTAAATAATTAATTATGCACAATACAATATACTTTGCAGAAATGGATTCTACAGGAAGAATTACATAAAGATCAACTGAGAAAAGTTTGGTAAACCCTTTTATAAATTTTTGATGAATTCTTTCCCGTTCTTTCTGCCCATGTGTCAAATTATTTGTAACGTGGGTGGAAATGACAGCACAAACCCTATTTAAAAAATGATAAAAGGGTTTACCAAACTTTTCTCTGTTGATTCTAATGTATTTTGTCCTGTAGAATCAATTTCTGCAATATTCATTTTTGTATTGTGCATCATTGCAATATTCATTTTTGTGTGTATTATTGCAATATTCATTTTTGTATTGTGCATCATTAATGAGTTAATTAGCATCTTTGAACAGGGCATGGTGGTGCCTGCTCTGACTTCTCTGTCGAGGCCAATCGCTGTCCCTGTTTCCCTGGAATGTGAATTCATCAACAAATGATAGAAGGTTTTACCAAACTTTTCTCAGTTGATCTTTATGTAATTCTTCCTGTAGAATCCATTTCTGCTGTACAAATATATTGTTGTATTGTGCATAGTTAATGAGATAATTAGCATAATTAGTCAAATATGCTAATTATCTCATTAATTATGCACAATATAAAATTGTATATTGCAGAAATGGATTCTACAGGAAAAAATATATAGGAATAAATTGAGAAAAGTTTGGTACACCCTTTAATCAGGTTTTTACACAGTTCTCCCTGCCTATGGCTCTCACACACACCCCTGACCTCTTCAGTCTTGAGTCTGTGCATATGCAGAACATTGAACATTTCGTCGTGCTCGTGCTCATATACAGCAAGGGGTGTGGTGCAGCTGGTGTCAATGAGGCCAGACATCGCCTCTTCACCACTGGAAGTAGATCACTGGAAACCATCCCACCTACCCAAGCTGCACTGTTCCAGCATGTCAAGCGAGCGCTACTGCAGGCAAATTTCTACTGGAATCAGGCAACCTCGGTCCAGCAGGAAATTCCTGACTTCAATGAGTGGGGCTGGCACAAAGATGGCACTGGCACATGGCAACCACTGTGGACCACTCTTAGTGATGCATCAGCAGCATGTGACCTTCTTGTGCACTGCGGCTGCCTCAAGGGATGCATGGGAAGGTGCAAATGCAACTGTATCGGTGTCCGATGCACAATCCTCTGCAAATGCGAAGGTGGGTGCCTTAATAACGGAGATGACAGCCAGTAACTCCACACCTTGCAAGGTGTTTCATGTGGATGAAAGATCCTATCCTCAATGAGACCTGCAGCATAGTAAGTGGTCGCCTCAAAGCCATGCACACCTACACACTGCCTTTATGGCCTCTCTGGCATCCTCCCCCCTGACCTCCGCAGAACAGTCACCACAGAAGTTGAACGCACAAAGCAGGCCATCGTCACCCAGCATCTACTCCATAGATACTCTTCTGCACAGAAACGGCTCCATTCTAGGAGCAGTTTCCTGGGCACCAGTGTGGCTCTGGAGACCACCCCACCCGCCCCAGACAAATGCCTCACCACCGGTCATGACCAACCTTGGGCTGTCTGGAAGACACTGAACCGACTTTGCGTTGGTGAAGGAAGGTGCAAGGCTTCCATGAAGAAATGGAACTTAACCTCCGATGCGTGTGCGTGTGGGGAACCCCAGACAATGGAACACCTCATGAACTGTGCCCAGGCTACACGGTGTGCTGGGAATGACTTGGCCGAACCAACTGCTGCGCTGGCCTGCGCATACCATTGAAAGGACTTGTCATAGAAGATAGACAGACACAATAAAGAATGTGAATGACATTGTGATCTAACTTTTTGATTTTATCAAGTTTTACGGAAAAACAGACTATTCTCCAAGGAGTAATAAGTAATGAGTAACATATTACTTTAATTAGTAATATAATTAGTAATTAGTAATATTGCCCAACACTGAGTTTAAGTTACACTAAGATACATCTGATTCAAAAACTACACCTACTGTATAATTATTAGAAACACAACAGCATTTAAATACATTCCGGCTTTTTCTGAACGTTCACATTGGAGACATTTAAAATTACAATGCTGTATTATAATTCAAGCTGGCACATTATTCCGATTCCAATTATTGCATTTTTGGCAGTGCAATTGAAATTATTGGGAGAATGCCAGCAAGTATTCTGTACTCATTCATTGCTGTTGTCATACTGTACCTTTGTTCCTCAGACAAGTCTGGTCAATGTGGAGTTCAGAGACAGCTTCATCCACAGGGTTCTCCACCTTACAGGTGTAGCTGTGGTCTCCATCCTGGTCCTTTATGTCCAGAAGCAGAGAGAGGTTGGTGGAGAGGTCAGGACTGCTGGTCTGGTTGAGTCTCTCCTCTCCTCTGAACCAGGACAGGGTCACGTCTCTCCTGTTCTCCACAGAACACTGCACTGACAGTGATTGACAGCTGTCATCCACCGATGATGCAATGGGTTTGATGTGCGGAGTGGAAACAGGACCTATAGGAGAGAGATGAGTGCATCTATTCTGTAAAAATGAGTCACTTCAAAGAAGTCCATTTACTGAATATACTGGTAGTTAAAGTAATCCTAAAATCTTTTAAAACCTTGGCTTCAAGTAGAACTGCCTGACCAGGATTTAAGTCAAAATATTGTATTGTATCAGTTATCCTTTGATCCATGAGAAGATTGATAAGCCAATAATTTGATGACCGTCAGTGGTTCCCTATGGAGACACAAAGGACACTCTTTGTCTCTCCATAGGAAACCACTGCTATTCATCAAATTATTGGCTTAGGAATGCGACAAAAGCAAAGAATATATATCACTCTCTGCGCATCATCTCGCCGCTGCTGTCGTCTGCCAGTGGTCCTTGTGGGGGTTCCAGGAGGTCCCCAGCTAATGATGGAGAGATGGTAACCAAATTAACCCTTATTCATTTATTTTGCCAATTTAGCCTATGATGCAGTAGGCTAATGCAGAAATATGGTGGGGTTGTTGTGTGTATAAACAAGGAGCTTGGAGGCTATTCTAATTATAATCGCTGTCATGGTTGATTCTTCTGCTGCACTTTTTTGGCTTGTATGCTTTTATCTCAAATTAATATAGGCATAGGTATGTATAGGCTCTTACTAGTATCATTTAATTGTAAATATTATACTTAGTAATAAACTTTCACAGGATAATGGTTCAGACCTGATACAGTAACCACATACTGCTGTAGCATTGTGTGTGTGTGTGTGTGTGTGTGTGTGTGTGTGTGTGTGTGTGTGTGTGTGTGTGTGTGTGTGTGTGTGTGTGTGTGTGTGTGTGTGTGTGTGCGTGCGCGTGCGTGCGTGCGTGCGTGTGTGTGGCTGAGCATCTTAAGGAAAAGGAAATGGGCGTTCAGCCATCAAGCAGCAGAGGGTCTATTCTATGTGTGACCACATCTCTCTCATTCACTTCCAGTCAGTCAGTTTGTCAAGATGACGTTTGCATCATTCTACAAAATATCATGTGAGTACAATATTATTTCATATTTTAGTTGGATAAACTGTATTTAGTTGAGTCACATCTTCATAGAACACTGTGCTTTGTAATACTTTTAATATACATTTGTTTACAGTCTCAGCATGAACCATGTCATTTTAAGCCCGATTTTAGCCCGTTTGTGACCCCTGACATAATTCCTGTGTCGGGCCTGATAATGAACCAATATTCGGCCCACAACAACATGTCGTCTATATTAAACATGTACATGTTACATTTTTGGGTATTTTAAGGTAATAGTGTCTGCACAGTTTATTTTGATCTGTGATTTCGGCCAATTTGGTCGGTTTTAGAGTCCAGGAAAGGTAGCTGGCGGTCCCTATACAAACCCCCCGTTGAAAAACGGGTAGGTGATCTCCAGTGGAGAATTGTACATGGGGGTATAGCTACAAACGGGTATCTGGCACACCTAGATCCTAGTAACGGGGTGGGGTGTCCTTTTTGTAGACGGGATGAACCTGTGTTTCACTTGTTTGTAGAGTGTCTCAGACTAGACAGGTTGTTAGCCTTTGCAGAGGGGATAGCTAGCTACGCGATTAGTTTTCTCTTGAAAGCTTTACTTTGGCCCAAAATATAGAAGCAGCAGAAGACCCTTTGTAACATTGGTTAACTTTTTGTATGGGACTGTTAAGTTTTCCATCTGGAAGACCAGGAGGAATCAGGTCAAGGGTCTACGATCAGTCGATCCCTTGTTGATGGCCAAGGCCATAATGTCAGCTCGCATTAAAACAGAACACTCCTACTATAGCCTATAGGGGACATTGGGGGGTTTGAACAGGTGAATGATGGCACCTTACAGGTTGTTTTCAAAAAAAAAAAAAAAAAAAAAAAAATAGAACAAGTTAATTGTCATGCTTTTTCCTGTATTGTTAAAACGGTTTTAATAAAGTGGTCTTAAAAATCTCTCTCTCTCTCTCTCTCTCTCTCTCTCTCTCTCTCTCTCTCTCTCTCTCTCTCTCCACAGTGGTGTATCTCCTCGTCTGCTGTGTACCTGTTCAACCAGAAGGTGAGACAACTAGGTCGCAGTTAACTATGAAAACCGGCACATCTTGTCTGTCTGTCCGTCCGTCCGTCCGTCCGTCCGTCCGTCCGTCCGTCTGTCCTTCCTTCCGTCCTTCCTTTCTTCCTTCCTTCCTTCCTTCCTTCCTTCTGTAACGCCTCAATTATGTTGACATTGTGACATCACCTCATCAACGATTAAGCCCTAGATCGCCATATATGGAGCTGACCTCTACATCTGATTCTCAGATGATGCCCTGCTAGGGCAATCACACTAATAGAATCCCTTTTATGCAGATCAATATTAAGCAGTAGGGGTGAAAGCCCAAGAAAAATGTCCCTTGTGGACAATAAAGTTTACCTTGACCTTGACCTTGAAGCCCATATCTGGGAATGCACATACCGGTATATCATTATATGGACATATTGTGTCAGTTTAACCAGTCCAATTTAAACAATCAACCGCAATTCGAATCACACTTTCAAATGAATTCCGTCCTGCATGTGCAACCTGAATCAGAATCATTATATTTATTGTCAAGTCACAATGTAGCCCTCCTCATCCCTCCACTGCAAACATGTCCAAACCATCTCAAACTCGCCTCTATCGCTTTATTCCCAAACCTTCTAACTTTGGCTGATCTTCTAATGTCATTTCTGATCTTGTTCCTTCTTGTTACTCTTAATGACAATCGTAGCATCCTCAATTCTGCCACCTCTAGCTCTTGTTAATATGTAGCCTAATAAACATTACATCTACGGGGTGCTCGTATGGCAGTGATAAAGTCCCTGTCCACCATCGCGGAGGTTGTGGGTTCTAGTTCATCTCTGTGCATCTGGCTTTGTCGAGCATCTACACAATTGGTTGTTCTGGGTAGATACTGTAAGCTGGGCAGGGAGGAGGGTGATATTTGTCACTGTAGATACTCCTAATGGCTGGGGGCTGAGCCTGTCAGCAGGGAGTGTTGGGAGGAGGAGTAGGAAGGATACTCTATGTCCTCCCGGTGGGGGCTCCTCACTGGCAGGTGAGCCAGTAGGATACAACAGCAGTGACAACGACAACACACAGAATTTGACTAAATTGGGGAGAAAATGGGGTAAAATATGCAAGTTATGGGATTTTCCTCCGGACCGCAATCCAAATAGGCTACGCTACATGAATGTATAACTGTTATGTATAAATAGAAAGTCAACTCAATATTGTTAACTTGAATAGTCTGTATTAACTTATGTACCTGTTATAATTGTGATCACAAGATGAATAACTCTTTAAAATGTAAAACAATCTTTAAGAATGTAAAGTCTACTTATATGCCGTTTTATTGTTGATACTGTAGAATGCACTTGATACCCACACCTGATCTAAGTCATGCTCGTACTGTATTCGATATAATATTGTTATCCTATATTAACTATAGTGTCATGACTTCTTGCAGTGTCAGTGAAAGTCAGTCCTAAAAGAGCTCAGTACTTTCCGCGTGAAACCATCTCACTGAGCTGTGAGGAGGATGGCAAGCCTGTGCTCTGGTCTGTGAGAAGAAACACCAGCAGGAAAGTGAATGAAGCCTGTGATGAATGGGGACTAACTGGTATGTAGGGAGGGAGGGAGGGAGGGATGGATGGATGGATGGACGGACGGACGGACGGACAGACAGACGGACAGACAGAATAATTGTCTCCACCAGCCGAAGGCATGGTGGGAGTATGTTTTCCCCTCCGTCCGTCCGTCCGTCCGTCCGTGCGTCCGTGCGTGCGTCCGTGTGTCCGTCCGTCCGTCCGTCCGTCCTCGCAGTTTGTTACCACCTAATCTCAGTCGCCATTGGCCCGGTAGCTGCCAAAATGAGCACACACACTCCCTGGATGCCAATTCAGAACCTCTGACCCCCATTTTTCAAATGGGCCTGTTCTAGCGTCACCATGAGGCCGATGTTTGCAAAACACATTTCTGTACACTACTCTTACAGATTTTGTCCAAAAATCCTACAAATCGGTAGGCAGTATCTCGACAGTCATGTGATCGACACGGATCTGTCCGATTTTGCATATTCCATCCGGATTGGCTAAGATTGGCTTCCAAAGTTTGTAGGATTGAGCCGTTTTGAACAAAATGCCTCGAATCACAAACGCAAAGTGCAATTTTCATGAAGTCGCACACACACATTCCCACTAGGTTGAGGAAGAAATGCCACTTCAAATTTTTTGAAATCAGCCTCATGGTGGCGCTAGAACAGGGTGATTTGTGGTTTTACCTATAAGTCCACCGATCAGTTTCAAACTTTGTAAGCACACTCCCTAGAGGCCAAGGAAAAACCCTTTCCCTGCTTTTTTCACATCAGCCTTTTATAGCGCCACCATGAGGCCGATGTTTGCAAAACACATTTATGTACACTACTCTTACAGATTTTGTCCAAAAATCCTACAAATCGGTAGGCCGTATCTCGACAGTCATGTGATCGACATGGATATGTCCGATTTTGCATATTCCATCCTGATTGGCTAAGATTGGCTTTCAAAATTTGTAGGATTGAGCCGTTTTGAACAAAATGCCTCGAATCACAAACGCAAAGTGCAATTTTCATGAAATCGCACACACACATTCCCACTAGGCCGAGGAAGAAATGCCACTTACATTGTTTTTAAATCAGCCTCATGGTGGCGCTATAACAGGCCGATTTGTCGTTTTACCTATAACTCCACCGATCAGTTTCAAACTTTGTAAGCGCACTCCCTAGAGGCCAAGGAAAACCCCTTTCCCTGCATTTTTCACATCAGCCTTTTATAGCGCCACCATGAGGCTGTTTTTGGACAAACACATTTTTTGACACTTCACTGTCTCTGATGCTAACTTGTCCACTCACCTTGGATTGCGTTTGACCCCGCTCATTCATAACCACCTAATTCAATAACACCCAATGCACACCCACAACCAACATACCACACCTGGTGGAGACCTGTGCTTGGAAGAGCACTGCTTCTAGTTATTATGTATTTGTCTCGTACATTGGTTTAGTGACTGTCTTTGTTGTCGAATGTTATTACAACGGTGATTTCTATTTAGCTAAGGTAGAATAACATGTGTTATCTGTATAGACATGCTGCAAGACTCTTTGTGCTATGCAGATAATTCTTCTGTATGCACCTTGGTGAATTGTATCATGCATTTATAAAACTAGAAGCTCTAGATCTCTGTCTCTCTATCTGTCTGTCGGGCAGCCGAGCGTTTAGTCGGGGACCGGCCTACTCAGGAATGATGTAAATATGGAATGAATGCCTCACCCTTTAATGCAAACCCCATTATACCGTTTTGACCATCTGTTTGCCTGTGTCCATTTATGCCCATATATGGAGATATCTGTATCTGTCCGTCTGTGTCCATTTTATGCCCATATATGGAGATCTCTGCAGACACAGTGCCGGTTCCGGAAAACAGGCAGTGCAATTGAAATTATTGGGAGAATGCCAGCAAGTATTCTGTACTCATTCATTGCTGTTGTCATACTGTACCTTTGTTCCTCAGACAAGTCTGGTCAATGTGGAGTTCAGAGACAGCTTCATCCACAGGGTTCTCCACCTTACAGGTGTAGCTGTGGTCTCCATCCTGGTCCTTTATGTCCAGAAGCAGAGAGAGGTTGGTGGAGAGGTCAGGACTGCTGGTCTGGTTGAGTCTCTCCTCTCCTCTGAACCAGGACAGGGTCACGTCTCTCCTGTTCTCCACAGAACACTGCACTGACAGTGATTGACAGCTGTCATCCACCGATGATGCAATGGGTTTGATGTGCGGAGTGGAAACAGGACCTATAGGAGAGAGATGAGTGCATCTATTCTGTAAAAATGAGTCACTTCAAAGAAGTCCATTTACTGAATATACTGGTAGTTAAAGTAATCCTAAAATATTTTAAAACCTTGGCTTCAAGTAGAACTGCCTGACCAGGATTTAAGTCAAAATATTGTATTGTATCAGTTATCCTTTGATCCATGAGAAGATTGATAAGCCAATAATTTGATGACCGTCAGTGGTTCCCTATGGAGACACAAAGGACACTCTTTGTCTCTCCATAGGAAACCACTGCTATTCATCAAATTATTGGCTTAGGAATGCGACAAAAGCAAAGAATATATATCACTCTCTGCGCATCATCTCGCCGCTGCTGTCGTCTGCCAGTGGTCCTTGTGGGGGTTCCAGGAGGTCCCCAGCTAATGATGGAGAGATGGTAACCAAATTAACCCTTATTCATTTATTTTGCCAATTTAGCCTATGATGCAGTAGGCTAATGCAGAAATATGGTGGGGTTGTTGTGTGTATAAACAAGGAGCTTGGAGGCTATTCTAATTATAATCGCTGTCATGGTTGATTCTTCTGCTGCACTTTTTTGGCTTGTATGCTTTTATCTCAAATTAATATAGGCATAGGTATGTATAGGCTCTTACTAGTATCATTTAATTGTAAATATTATACTTAGTAATAAACTTTCACAGGATAATGGTTCAGACCTGATACAGTAACCACATACTGCTGTAGCATTGTGTGTGTGTGTGTGTGTGTGTGTGTGTGTGTGTGTGTGTGTGTGTGTGTGTGTGTGTGCGTGCGCGTGCGTGCGTGCGTGCGTGCGTGCGTGTGTGTGGCTGAGCATCTTAAGGAAAAGGAAATGGGCGTTCAGCCATCAAGCAGCAGAGGGTCTATTCTATGTGTGACCACATCTCTCTCATTCACTTCCAGTCAGTCAGTTTGTCAAGATGACGTTTGCATCATTCTACAAAATATCATGTGAGTACAATATTATTTCATATTTTAGTTGGATAAACTGTATTTAGTTGAGTCACATCTTCATAGAACACTGTGCTTTGTAATACTTTTAATATACATTTGTTTACAGTCTCAGCATGAACCATGTCATTTTAAGCCCGATTTTAGCCCGTTTGTGACCCCTGACATAATTCCTGTGTCGGGCCTGATAATGAACCAATATTCGGCCCACAACAACATGTCGTCTATATTAAACATGTACATGTTACATTTTTGGGGTATTTTAAGGTAATAGTGTCTGCACAGTTTATTTTGATCTGTGATTTCGGCCAATTTGGTCGGTTTTAGAGTCCAGGAAAGGTAGCTGGCGGTCCCTATACAAACCCCCCGTTGAAAAACGGGTAGGTGATCTCCAGTGGAGAATTGTACATGGGGGTATAGCTACAAACGGGTATCTGGCACACCTAGATCCTAGTAACGGGGTGGGGTGTCCTTTTTGTAGACGGGATGAACCTGTGTTTCACTTGTTTGTAGAGTGTCTCAGACTAGACAGGTTGTTAGCCTTTGCAGAGGGGATAGCTAGCTACGCGATTAGTTTTCTCTTGAAAGCTTTACTTTGGCCCAAAATATAGAAGCAGCAGAAGACCCTTTGTAACATTGGTTAACCTTTTGTATGGGACTGTTAAGTTTTCCATCTGGAAGACCAGGAGGAATCAGGTCAAGGGTCTACGATCAGTCGATCCCTTGTTGATGGCCAAGGCCATAATGTCAGCTCGCATTAAAACAGAACACTCCTACTATAGCCTATAGGGGACATTGGGGGGTTTGAACAGGTGAATGATGGCACCTTACAGGTTGTTTTAAAAAAAAAAAAAAAAAAAAAAAAAATCGAACAAGTTAATTGTCATGCTTTTTCCTGTATTGTTAAAACGGTTTTAATAAAGTGGTCTTAAAAATCTCTCTCTCTCTCTCTCTCTCTCTCTCTCTCTCTCTCTCTCTCTCTCTCTCTCTCTCTCTCTCTCTCTCTCTCTCTCTCTCCACAGTGGTGTATCTCCTCGTCTGCTGTGTACCTGTTCAACCAGAAGGTGAGACAACTAGGTCGCAGTTAACTATGAAAACCGGCACATCTTGTCTGTCTGTCCGTCCGTCCGTCCGTCCGTCCGTCCGTCCGTCCGTCCGTCTGTCCTTCCTTCCGTCCTTCCTTTCTTCCTTCCTTCCTTCCTTCCTTCCTTCCTTCCTTCCTTCCTTCTGTAACGCCTCAATTATGTTGACATTGTGACATCACCTCATCAACGATTAAGCCCTAGATCGCCATATATGGAGCTGACCTCTACATCTGATTCTCAGATGATGCCCTGCTAGGGCAATCACACTAATAGAATCCCTTTTATGCAGATCAATATTAAGCAGTAGGGGTGAAAGCCCAAGAAAAATGTCCCTTGTGGACAATAAAGTTTACCTTGACCTTGACCTTGAAGCCCATATCTGGGAATGCACATACCGGTATATCATTATATGGACATATTGTGTCAGTTTAACCAGTCCAATTTAAACAATCAACCGCAATTCGAATCACACTTTCAAATGAATTCCGTCCTGCATGTGCAACCTGAATCAGAATCATTATATTTATTGTCAAGTCACAATGTAGCCCTCCTCATCCCTCCACTGCAAACATGTCCAAACCATCTCAAACTCGCCTCTATCGCTTTATTCCCAAACCTTCTAACTTTGGCTGATCTTCTAATGTCATTTCTGATCTTGTTCCTTCTTGTTACTCTTAATGACAATCGTAGCATCCTCAATTCTGCCACCTCTAGCTCTTGTTAATATGTAGCCTAATAAACATTACATCTACGGGGTGCTCGTATGGCAGTGATAAAGTCCCTGTCCACCATCGCGGAGGTTGTGGGTTCTAGTTCATCTCTGTGCATCTGGCTTTGTCGAGCATCTACACAATTGGTTGTTCTGGGTAGATACTGTAAGCTGGGCAGGGAGGAGGGTGATATTTGTCACTGTAGATACTCCTAATGGCTGGGGGCTGAGCCTGTCAGCAGGGAGTGTTGGGAGGAGGAGTAGGAAGGATACTCTATGTCCTCCCGGTGGGGGCTCCTCACTGGCAGGTGAGCCAGTAGGATACAACAGCAGTGACAACGACAACACACAGAATTTGACTAAATTGGGGAGAAAATGGGGTAAAATATGCAAGTTATGGGATTTTCCTCCGGACCGCAATCCAAATAGGCTACGCTACATGAATGTATAACTGTTATGTATAAATAGAAAGTCAACTCAATATTGTTAACTTGAATAGTCTGTATTAACTTATGTACCTGTTATAATTGTGATCACAAGATGAATAACTCTTTAAAATGTAAAACAATCTTTAAGAATGTAAAGTCTACTTATATGCCGTTTTATTGTTGATACTGTAGAATGCACTTGATACCCACACCTGATCTAAGTCATGCTCGTACTGTATTCGATATAATATTGTTATCCTATATTAACTATAGTGTCATGACTTCTTGCAGTGTCAGTGAAAGTCAGTCCTAAAAGAGCTCAGTACTTTCCGCGTGAAACCATCTCACTGAGCTGTGAGGAGGATGGCAAGCCTGTGCTCTGGTCTGTGAGAAGAAACACCAGCAGGAAAGTGAATGAAGCCTGTGATGAATGGGGACTAACTGGTATGTAGGGAGGGAGGGAGGGAGGGATGGATGGATGGATGGACGGACGGACGGACGGACGGACAGACAGACGGACAGACAGAATAATTGTCTCCACCAGCCGAAGGCATGGTGGGAGTATGTTTTCCCCTCCGTCCGTCCGTCCGTCCGTCCGTCCGTCCGTCCGTCCGTGCGTCCGTGCGTGCGTCCGTGTGTCCGTCCGTCCGTCCGTCCGTCCTCGCAGTTTGTTACCACCTAATCTCAGTCGCCGTTGGCCCGGTAGCTGCCAAGATGAGCACACACACTCCCTGGATGCCAATTCAGAACCTCTGACCCCCATTTTTCAAATGGGCCTGTTCTAGCGTCACCATGAGGCCGATGTTTGCAAAACACATTTCTGTACACTACTCTTACAGATTTTGTCCAAAAATCCTACAAATCGGTAGGCAGTATCTCGACAGTCATGTGATCGACACGGATCTGTCCGATTCTGCATATTCCATCCGGATTGGCTTCCAAAGTTTGTAGGATTGAGCCGTTTTGAACAAAATGCCTCGAATCACAAACGCAAAGTGCAATTTTCATGAAATCGCACACACACATTCCCACTAGGCCGAGGAAGAAATGCCACTTACATTGTTTTTAAATCAGCCTCATGGTGGCGCTATAACAGGCCGATTTGTCGTTTTACCTATAACTCCACCGATCAGTTTCAAACTTTGTAAGCGCACTCCCTAGAGGCCAAGGAAAACCCCTTTCCCTGCATTTTTCACATCAGCCTTTTATAGCGCCACCATGAGGCTGTTTTTGGACAAACACATTTTTTGACACTTCACTGTCTCTGATGCTAACTTGTCCACTCACCTTGGATTGCGTTTGACCCCGCTCATTCATAACCACCTAATTCAATAACACCCAATGCACACCCACAACCAACATACCACACCTGGTGGAGACCTGTGCTTGGAAGAGCACTGCTTCTAGTTATTATGTATTTGTCTCGTACATTGGTTTAGTGACTGTCTTTGTTGTCGAATGTTATTACAACGGTGATTTCTATTTAGCTAAGGTAGAATAACATGTGTTATCTGTATAGACATGCTGCAAGACTCTTTGTGCTATGCAGATAATTCTTCTGTATGCACCTTGGTGAATTGTATCATGCATTTATAAAACTAGAAGCTCTAGATCTCTGTCTCTCTATCTGTCTGTCGGGCAGCCGAGCGTTTAGTCGGGGACCGGCCTACTCAGGAATGATGTAAATATGGAATGAATGCCTCACCCTTTAATGCAAACCCCATTATACCGTTTTGACCATCTGTTTGCCTGTGTCCATTTATGCCCATATATGGAGATATCTGTATCTGTCCGTCTGTGTCCATTTTATGCCCATATATGGAGATCTCTGCAGACACAGTGCCGGTTCCGGAAAACACTGATGTCAGACATCAGCTCCGCATACGGAGATTCCGAATCTTTCGCGCCGGTTCCGGAAAACCGCGCATCGGGTCGGGTCGAGGCCGGGCACTGCACTCCCTGTTGTGGCAGCTGGGAACGTGCGTGCCGAAGTCTGTGTAATGCAAACCCCATTATACCTGTTGTCATAGGACCCGTTTTGACCATCTGTTTGCCTGTGTCCATTTATGCCCATATATGGAGGTATCTCTATCTGTCTGTCTACGTCCATTTTATGCCCATATATGGAGATCTCTGCAGACACAGTGCCGGTCCCGGAAAACCCTGATGTCAGACATCAGCTCTGTATAAGGAGAATCCAAACCTTTCGCGCCGGTTCTGGAAAATCGCGTATCGGGTCGGGTCGAGGCCGGGCACTGCACTCCCTGCTGCGATGGGTAACGCGCGTGCCAAAGACTGTGTTGACTCAAGTGGTGTAGGTGATGTCAGAGCCTTTTATGCCGTTGCCAGAAAACCCTGATATCAGACATCAGCTCCGCATACTATTTGCACAGGAATGATGTCAGCAGAAGTGATGTCAAAATGAGTCAGCGCTTGCGCCGGTTCTTCCGAAACAGCCTGATGTAAACTATCAGCTCCACATACAGAGATTCCGAACCTTTCGCGCCGGTTCCGAAAAACTGTGTATCGGGTCGGGTCGAGGCCGGGCACTGCACTCCGCCGAATCTGAAGCCGGTGGGAAGAACGGTTCTCGAGATAAGCGGATTACATACATACATACTGTACATACACGCACGCTCACAGAGACTTCTCGCATTTTATGCCCATATATGGAGATCTCTACAGACACAGTGCCGGTTCTGGAAAACCCTGGTGTCAGACATCAGACATACAGAGAATCCAAACCTTTCTCGCCGGTTCCGGAAAATCGCGTATCGGGTATTGTAAGATAAATCAAATCAAAAGACGGATGGATGCACAGACAGACTGGCGGACAGACAGACAGACAGACAGACAGACAGACAGACAGACAGACAGACAGACAGACAAAGTAGATATCTTTTAACTGAAATGTCTCTTTCTTTCCCTTGTGATTCTGTGGTCAGATGGAGAATCCTGCAACATAGACCCATATGCCACAGATAGTGGAGTGTACTGGTGTCAGTCCAAGACAGAAGAACTCAGCCAGTCCATCAACATTGCCATCTCTGGTACAATAAAGATCATTACATCAATATAATAATTATTTTTTAGTTGGTAGACAGTCACATGCTATCTAGACTCGCATGGCCAGACTGTTGACTCCCTCGTTTTGCAAATGCTCCCGTCATACAGTCTGGGGTAACGTAAGAAGAATGATGAGTATCCGGTTAAAGTGGAAGTGAAGCCTCCTCCTCCCTTCCGTTTCACTTTTAACATCACGCACAATTATTCTAATATATATTTTAAAAAAAATCTTTTCGCTTGCTGCTTAGCAGAAATTACATTTTAAAATATATTTTCATGAATGGAAATGCCAGTTTCCATTACTCGCCGTTCAGGAGATGTGGTTCCAGACTCTATTATAGCATTCGGAGATTGTGGAATAGTTGTCTGGTAATGCGAGACTACCGGTACATGCTATCTAAAACAGATCAATAGGACCTCTTGATCTGTGTTAGTGTTAGGGCCCATGTGCAATTTGTGTGTAACTGAGGCTTATTTGTGGCTTTATGGTGTTTTAAAATGTATGCTTGTGTCATTGAACGTCTAGCTGCTGTTACTGTGCTGCTGTAAGTTCCAATACAAACAGCCTGTAAAAACTGTTACATCCAACACACACTGTTGGTGATATACACTGTCCTGGTAGTTAGTGTGTGTGTACTGTGTGCGCCTGTATGTGCTGCGCTGCGTGCTATAACTCATTCTTACGCACACCAGAACCGACCTGGAAAATGCACGAAAAACGCCAAACTGAACCGACCCGACCCGACCCGACCCAAATATTTCACGTCGTACCGACGTGAACGTGGGGTGGGCCGGTCCAAATATGTCCCCCCACCTGGGAAGCTAGGGGTACGTCGCTGAGCACATTCATATAACTCAACCTGCTGTTGGTTCTATAGATGTTTATAACTCAACATGTTGGTTCTATAGATGTTTATAACTCAACATGTTGGTTCTATTGATGTTTATAACTCAACATGTTGGTTCTATAGATGTTTATAACTCAACATGTTGGTTCTATAGATGTTTATAACTCAACATGTTGGTTCTATAGATTTTTATAACTCAACATGTTGGTTCTATCGATGTTTATACCGATGTCTCTGGTTCACATTGGTACATTTCCTGGGGCAATCTGCCCAGATCATGCATGTCATGCATGTCTTCTTCTTCTTTTTTTAGTTTTTTACTCTCAAAAAAGCATCTGCAATGTTGTGCATTTGAAACTACATTGCAGTGCACATCATGGGGTGATCACTGCTTGCCTCCTGTGAATTGTTTTATTTTATTTTTTGTTTCTTTTTTTGTTGCTGAGTGAGGTCAGCAGCCAAAGTGACATGAGTGAGATGAAAAAACCTGAGTGAAATGTGCCAATGTCAACCAGAGACATCGGGTAACTCAACATTTTGGTTCTAGATGTGATCCTAGAGAGTCCTGTACTTCCTGTGCCAGAGGGAGATAAGGCCACACTGCGCTGCCTGTTCAAAAACCCGACAACTGGTAAAACATTCTCCAACCTCCCAGCTGATTTCTATCGAAACGGATCCTTCTTCAGGTCTGAGTCTACAGGACAGATGACCATCCACCATGTCTCCAAGTCTGATGAAGGATTCTACAAGTGTTCCATCTCTGGCCTTGGAGAGTCACCAGACAACTGGATGGAAGTGAGAGGTAAGATAGTGGTGAAGTAATGCTGGAGATGAATGAATAAATAAATGACAAGACAAAGCTCCTCTAGCTGCTTAGCTACATTCCACATCAGACCTGGGCATTGTACGGCCCGAGGGGCGTATGCAGCCCTTTGGTTCACTCTGGCTGGCCCGTATAGGGTTAATGGCAGTTAATGGCAATTTTTTTATTTACGTACTGTACATATGGACGCAATGCATACATCGGCACGTGTGTGATAATTGGATGTTGTCTCGTTAACAAGCAGGTGGTCAGACTGGTCACAAGTCAAGATGACCAGCCTTACTCATCAAAAGTGGCTAAAAAAAGAAAAGTCAATGCCGAATGCTGGGTTTTCAACAAAAAATGTACTGCTAAGTATTTATTTACTGAAGTCAGAGGTAAAGCTGTGTGTTTAGTTTGCAGGGTGCACATCTTGCGGGGAGAATTGCCTTTTGGCCCAGCCCTCGACAATATGTTCTGTTGTTCGTGTGGCCCCATGGAAAAAATGTTGCCCACCCCTGTTCCACATGATCAAAGTTTGTTCTGACCAACCTACCATCTTATTTATCCACATCTGAATCCTTGGTGCTTCTGACCTACTCAGACTCGTCCTCATCCTCTGTGCCTCCATATGTCTACCCTCTGGTGGGAACTGGGATCTCTATCCTTCTGCTGATCCTGGGTCTGTTTCTGTGGAGGAAATACAGAGGTATTTATGTTCACACACACACACACACACACACACACACACACACACACACACACACACACACACACACACACACCTAACCCTAACCCTAAACCCAACCCTAACTGTTGTGGGGACCTACTATTTTGTCCCCACACTGTCAGAGGTCCCCTGCAGGTGACTGAACATGCGTTTAGTCCCCATAAGTATAGCTAGAAAAACTCTCTCTCTCTCTCTCTCTCTCTCTCTCACACACACACACACACACACACACACACACACACACACACACACACACACACACACACACACACACACACACACACACACACACACACGCGAGCGCACACAAACACATGCACACGCAGGGCCAGTTCTGACCCAATCTGGCTAGCCATCATCAAGGAAAAGTTCGATTGCTCTTTTCACTTGCAGCAATGCAGAAGTCTGTAATCGAGAGACTAGTTCTGACCCAACTGCCGCTCCAGGCAAGCTTTCACTTTTGCCTTCAACAGCTACACAACAACAAAAATCTTTTTTGTTGTTTTATGTAGCTGTAGCATTTCTCACCTTCTTAACTCTAAATTGCAGCAGCGATGGTGGTTTATTTGGTAACATTTTATTATGTGTGTGACTGACTGGTTTTACTTGCATTAACTGTTCAACTATATGAGAGAGGAAAGGTGAGCTGTGAGCGTTGTTAGTCAAACAGCCGCCCCTCCCCCATCCACAGCTCTTTGATTGATTGATTGATTGAAGAATTTATTAGAAGTTTGCAATAGAAAAAAAGCACAGCTATGAAAGTACAAATCACTGGTACAAGGTCAACTAAAAGGAGATCCCAGAAAGCCGAGGCTTATTTCCCAGGAACCACACTTTAAGTATCTCATAACATTGAAAGACAGACGGAAAATAGTATTATATTAATTTCAAAAGCAGAAACAGCAGAACATCAAATACAAAGGCAGAAAAAAATGGGGGCTTAGTCTATTTACAAGTCATGGGTAGCAGCCGCCTGAAGGTGACCTTTCATACCGATTTTGAAGGAGGATAGGGATTTGCTCTCCTTTAAGGCTTGTGGGAGGCCGTTCCACATGTTGATATATAGCAGGAGAACGAGTTTGAGCCTTGTTTAGTGTTAAATCTACGTTGATGATGCTTAGTGGAGCTGCCTCTGGTGTTGTGATCATGAAAATCCTTGACCTTTAAGAAGTAGTTTGTCAGGTACATGGGTATCTTGGAGGTGTAGTGTATCTTGTACACCAGGCCCATTGCAAGATGCTGTACTCTGTCAGCTACTTTGAGCCACCCCACGCTTTTGTGGTGATGATCGGTAAGGTGGGCCCAAGGAGGATGACCCTAATTAGTTTGTTCTGGGCTGTTTAGAGCTTTAACTTTAAGGCAGCTGGGGCATCGTGATTACCAGACAAGGACTCCGTAATCAATGAGGGGCCCAATAAGAGCACCTCCTAGTGTCTTTCGAGATTTAATGTTGATCCGCGGGGCAACCCTTTGTAAGAAACAAATTTGTTGGTTGACTTTATTGATTACCTTGGTAGTCATTTTTTCACTGAATAGGTTAGCCTCCAGGATGCAACCCTAGCAGATGTGTTTTTTTCTTTCTATCACAGTGTCACCTACTTTAATTGTGAAGTTCTCAACTTGGCTAAGTTTCTGACTAGATCCAAAGAGGACACATTCAGTTTTACCTAGGTGAATCGAGAGTCTGTTGTCATTGAGCCAGGTGCAGATCATGTTTAGTTCACAGTTAAGGGCTTTTTCAACATGCAATATGTCTCTGCCTGAGACAGACAGACCACCTGATACACACACACAGTGACCAGAAGAAGGCAGTAATGAAGGAAGCAGGATTAAAGGATTGAGTTAAACAACTGAAACTGAAGCACTATATCCTATACTCAGGGGTCTATAGCAGGCCCCCTCCTTTTATCCCTCTACACCAGATGTCTTTGCACAGATCGACAGGCTCACACTGTACAGCAAGAACACATGTTCATGTTCATGTGATGAATTCACATTACATTAAACTGCTGTTTATATTATTAGGACATGCACAGAGTATGCTAAGATTAGCTTCAGCTAAATTGACATATTTATTTTCTGAAACTAGGTTGATTTTTTAACGCAAATAAAATCAATCATTCACCTGTAATCCATTGACACATTTTGATATTGTTTATTTGTGTCGCTCCTGGTGTGTAAGTATATTTAGTAGGGCTGGGACTCAATTAAAGAAAGTTGTAATTGATGGAAGGATTATTATATTCCATATGAATAGACAGTTTCCCCCAAAATGATTGAATTCACTCCCACACAATAAATGAGACCACACAGTGTAAGTCCGGTTTTTCTCTTACTGTATATTAAATCAATGAGCATACAAAATAGATGTCCAGTACAGTACAATAAACATGTGTCTCTTTTTCTTTCTCAATCTGAATCTGAATACAATGTAACATCAGTTCACAAATATACTTCAGTAGGTACAGGGAAAATAGATTTGTCAAGCATTCATTGGACAGTTAAACATAACAAGATATCATGAGATGGTGTCGTGACTGAGTCTCGTGAACTCAGAAGCCAAGGATGTAGAATGTTTTGGCTTCTCATTATCCAGTGTCCTGGACACTTTGACATTTCGCTGGTCAATCTCTCTGTCCCTGTAGTGGGCAGATTCTCGTCACATGCATTAGTTATCAGATCAAAACAAAATAACCTTGTCACTTGTAACACTGAAGTTGGTGTTTTAAATATAATAGATATTAAAATGGTTTTAACCCAACAATTCCCCCCTAAAACAACAGCTGAAGGAGTTAAAGTGTCGACCCTAGAACCCCAAACAAATGCTGCCAAAGGGACAGAGAACGTATGGTTCACTATCAGCCAAATATTTAATTAAACTCTTTTCGATAGTAGAGTCAAAGAACTGTATATTTCCAAAGGTATTTAAATCAGAACATCTAATAATTGAATCACAATAGGTACAAATATTTCCATAACTTTTAAAAGTAGAGCTAAAAGAAAAATATAGCTGTATTTTCTTAATTATATCTTAATTATTAATTATTATTATTATATATTATTATCATTATTTATTTTTTTACAAAGGTTCAATGTCCCAAGGTTTGTTGAAAAATTCCCCATGCCATCAGGCGAGTCAAAACACATCAACACGTTCCCAAGTCATAATTATAATTTAGGGCCGATTACAGTCAAAACAAGACGAACTTGACTCCTCATCATTTGTTTACTTTAACGAGACAAAAGAATTTGGGTTAAAGGAGACAGCATTCAAGGTTTGTCCTACCCTAGTAAACTAGACTCCTCTGTCTACGAGGCTAGGTTTGACCCAGAACCAGCCGTGGGGGCCATAATTCCCATCCATCCCCAATTACCTTATGTAAGGTGTTCATGTGGAGATGTCAGGAACCGGAACCTCCTTAAGCCAAGTGTTCCTTCCTTTTTACCCTTAAGGTTAGTTATTGGCTTTTGTCCGAGTCAATTTCTGTAAGAAAACACTTTACAGCGGGAAAAACGTGTGTAATGTCTTTTGATACTCACGAAATACCATATAGAATTTCAACCTCCTTTTGACATTTCTCCTTTGGACAGACAATGGCGGGTGTCTGTCAAATCATTCTCAATTATCATCAAAATATCTTATCTGTAAGACAAAGGAAAAGAAAAGACAGGAAACAACCAATCACTACTGTAAGTAGTAGGTTGTGGGTAATGAGTCAAAATACTTTACAAAATACTTTAGACAGTATCAGACATTAAACAAGGGAATGTTGTTATTAACTGGAAGAGAGCAGGTCTAAATAATCTCTCACACACAGACCATCTGTCCTTGAAGGCTACACATGTCTCCTAGCCACACATACGCACACGTACGCACACACCTCAACAGGCATGAATCAGTCACACGCATGCTCACGCAAGCAGAGACAAGAGTGGGAGAGAAAGTGAAAAGTTGATAAGGTAGTTAAAATCAATTAATGTTATAGAAAATCAAGTTAAATTCAAAATCAATGTAAAATCACGTTAAAATCAGACAAACAGATAATAGGCAATCAGATAAACTCCCCCCTTGAACACACAATGTCCATTGTGTGTGAAAACATTAAAGCATAAATGAACTTTTTTTCTTTTTTTTTCAATAATCAATAATCATACAATTAATTAATAATCTTTAATAATAATCTTTTTTTTTTTTTTTTTTTTTTTATACTGAATCCAATTACTGTACTGTATAATCCTAACATGGCCTAAGATGGGCTGGCTAAAATAATCAAAAGTGGGCTGTCTACTAGGGCCAAACACTATGTGCCCGTCGTCCCTACAGACAGCATACCCTACCAAAATAAATCAAAGAAGGTAAACTGACAAATTAAACGCCAAAACTATACTAAACCAGACCATTTATTTTTATTTTTATTAACAAGAATTAATACTATTCAAAGAGAGTAGTCAATATAATACTATTAGAATGAAGGTTACCGCCCTTAGAAACTTTATGGCTGCAGCGATGTGGTCTGGTTGCAGCGGGTGCATCACACCATAGAGTTCCATCAGGGTCAGAAAGGCCAGGGAAAGGCAGCCATGGTTCTGCTCCACCCTGGACTCCAACAACTGCAGGCTCTATGAGTGGAGAACTGACAACAATACTAAATTAGGCACGAAATACAACTACTAGGGTTGGCACCGTGATCAGCCGATCAACGGGGTGCCACACATCTGAAGTGTAGATTAGTCATTATCATAATCATCGACAATAGCCAAGTTATCTGGCATGGGTGGCATAAGTGGGTGGCCCAATGGGCCTTTATCTAGTCATGATTGTACTTGTACCTGACCTGACTCGGTTGGGGGACCCTGTGTAGCAGGGTTCTGCTGCTGTTGGGCCTGCCTAGGTGGCCAGTTGGCTGGTTTAAATGGGAGCTTTGGGTTGTACTGTTTGCATCGATTACTAGTGTGCCACTTCTTTCCACAGCTGAAACAGGTGATTGTGTGTGTATTGTTCTGGGCCCTGTTAGTGTTTGTGTTGATGTTGTTACCTTGACTCTGTCCTTCAGGTCCATTCCCGGCTGGGGGATCCCGCTGATCACCACTGGGACCCCTCTTCGGGTTATGTGTTCGGTTGAGTGTCATGTGTCCATCATCCAACATTACGGCTCGCAACTTAACTAGTGGCTTGGGCTCTGGAACGATGTCGTTGTAATACCTGGCTAGTATTGTGATCTCATCTGTCGTTCTCACTCTCCATAGCGGGTCATGCATAATGATCGCCTGTCTTAAATGGGGGCGTAAAGCTTCAATCAAAAACTGATTACGCACACTAGCATATCCTGGCAGCCCTTTTGTGAAACCCGAGTGGCGGTCAAACTGAGTGGTGAAGCGATGGACAAAGTCACCAATGTCCTCACCCTGCCTCATCTTAATGTTAGTGATTAAGGGAAGGTCAATGTTACCCCTAACTAGGGCCTTAGCCTGATTAATCATAACCTGTACTGCGGCTTCATGTAGGGCGTTCCTGACCTCACCTGCAGGGTTATTACCTTGGGCCGGCACGGGCCGCATACACTGGTATGGGTCACCGTCTGCCTGTAGCCAATCTAATCCCGAAGAAATCTGATAAGGAAAAGTTTTAGGTGGGCAACACATAGTAATTAGTTTTCTAACTTCCCGGGTGTCTAGTCTTAGCTCCACAATTTCTGCCTTTACAGATTTTTCCCAATCATCAGGGTTGCTGTGGATATCGGGTAAACGTTCAGCCGTGTCTCGAGCATCCACTGGGTACCAATTACAGTACACAAATGTAATTTCGCCATCCTCTGGGTACGCCAAAAGAGAATCGTTAATTTGACTAGGTGTGGGTGTGTGAACCTGTTCCCGACGCTCACCTGTGTACACTTTTTCCTTAGTGGGTGTATGGCCATTCTTAGTGGGTGTTGGTTTTGGTGGTTTGCGTGGAATGCCGGGGAGGGGCGGATTCGTGTGGTCAGCGGGATCTCCCAGCTCGACCTGATTACAAGGAGGAGAAAAAACAACTGAGTTATTTAAATCATTGTCACATCTTTCTCCTTCATGTTGCCTCCCCCCTCTCTCTACCCCCTTCCTATCAGATAGAAGTGTAGGTAATGAGGTTTGCATGTCAATGTGATGTAGTGTATTGATACCCCCCTGACGTGGAGGCCTGTGAGTCACAGCCACAGGTGGGGGAGGTTGTGGTGATGGTGTTCGTCCAGCCGGGCTGACCTCACTGTTGTCCTTCACCTCTGGTGTGGCACGGTGTCGTCCAGCCGGGCCGACCTCACTGTTGTCCTTCACCTCTGGTGTGGCACGGTGTCGTCCAGCCGGGCCGAGCTCGCTGTCGTTCGCCCCTGGTGTGGCACGATGTGTTCCAGCTGGGCCGAGCCCGCTGTCGTTCGCCCCTGTTCTGGCACGGTGTGAGGAAGGCAGAGGCTGGCTGTCCGATTCTGAAGGCCTCTCCTTTTCTTTTCTCTCCCTCGCTGCCTCTCTTTCTGCAGCCGCCCAGCGCAGCTGTGCCAAAGTTAGAATGCCAAGCCTGGCACCCTCTTTTTGGGCTTTCTTCGGACCTCTCCGTAGTGAGATCTTATCGATATGTTGATACAGTACTCCAGAAAATCTTGTCAAGTCCTCAGTTGTGAGGGAGTCATCGTATCCGAATTCCTTTCTCCATATGGGCAAAAATGGTGCAATTGTGGGGCAACTAGAAACAACCTGTTTCATTTCCTCATCGTCTATCTTAGCCGTTAAAGCTGTTATCAGTTCATTCTCCAAGATTTGGAGAGAGGCTTCAAACTCAAAGGTGTTGTTCCGTTTGTAAAAAGGTTGTTTAGATTTCGGCAGGTGTTTTCTGCCTCCCTGTGCATTTCCCATTTTGCAGCTGGTCGGGTAGTAGGAGGATGAAAAATAAAAACTAGTTTGCTTGCCACCTCAGCTGGCGGAATAGACGGAATAAAAGAATAATAAGACTAAAAAAACGAAACACACCAGATAAGACACGACATGTAAGCGTAAAGCATGAAGATTTCCGTCAGAACGTCTGTTCTGGAGCATAAATGAAATCTAACAATTATTGATAAAATAACCACGCGATTTGTTATGTGATTAAGTGGCTGGGTTATCGCACTGGCCAACGAGATCTCCCTTCAGAACAATTGCTTTTGTCCTGGCTAAACGAAATCTTGTAAAGAATTACAAGATCCCAATAGACTAGAGCCCAATAGACTAAAAAACATTAAACAATAAAAACGCAGCTTGGGCTAAAGATAGCTAGTCTCTAACTTAGCAGGTACAAGTACTTGACCCATCTGTGATTTACAGTCCAAAAAGGCATGAATAAAATCAAAACTTACACTGTGTGCTTTATACACACTTCTCCCAAGTCCCATGGTAATTTCTCCGCGCGCAGGAGGAAAAACGAGTGGGAGAGAGTCCTTTCAGCGATAATCCGTGGGAGTCAGGGGAAACGTCTGATAATATCCTCGGCTGGTTGTTGTTAACTAGCAGAGATGAACGAAGTGGGATTCCAAAACAAACTGTCCAGCAGCTGTATCGAATCCATAAACGTCAACTCAGTAGAAATCCGCAAGAAGTGACCATTTGATGGAAGGATTATTATATTCCATATGAATAGACAGTTTCCCCCAAAATGATTGAATTCACTCCACACAGTGTAAGTCCGGTTTTTCTCTTACTGTATATTAAATCAATGAGCATACAAAATAGATGTCCAGTACAGTACAATAAACATGTGTCTCTTTTTCTTTCTCAATCTGAATCTGAATACAATGTAACATCAGTTCACAAATATACTTCAGTAGGTACAGGGAAAATAGATTTGTCAAGCATTCATTGGACAGTTAAACATAACAAGATATCATGAGATGGTGTCGTGACTGAGTCTCGTGAACTCAGAAGCCAAGGATGTAGAATGTTTTGGCTTCTCATTATCCAGTGTCCTGGACACTTTGACATTTCGCTGGTCAATCTCTCTGTCCCTGTAGTGGGCAGATTCTCGTCACATGCATTAGTTATCAGATCAAAACAAAATAACCTTGTCACTTGTAACACTGAAGTTGGTGTTTTAAATATAATAGATATTAAAATGGTTTTAACCCAACAGTAATTCATTAATCGAAATTAATCACATGTTTAATCGTATACAAATATTTGACCTGAGAAGCAGGTATTGAATTGAATAAAACACATTTTGGTATACGAGGTTTTTTTTCCCCATCCACTGGGCTGAGCAAATAAGCAGTCAGATCGGCGGCTTCTCCCATTGCGTGCACTGGGGTTTGTTGACTGTTGGTTGGTGCACCGGATGATCATTATGTCTGAAACTTGTCCAGTGAGAAAGGTTCTATGGTGCAAAAACCAAGCGTGATTAAAATGTGTAAAGAAAATCATGTACATTTTCTGTAATTAATTAATTGAAATGAATCAGTTAAAGTCCCAGCCCTAATATTTAGACTACCTTTTAAATCACTCGGCAACTCTCCTTAAACTAAATACCGTATTATGACACAGAAAGGCTAAAATATTTATGGTACAATTGTTTTTTTTACAGAGAGCTCAGCAGCACGCCAGACAACCAATCCAGGCCCAGCTGTATCCCAGAGTGGGGATGGTGATGACGTTTACTGCCCACTGCAGCACGGTCAGTCTTTCAACCAATCATCTTGATTTAGTTTTTCCGACTATGAAAACGTATTCTTATTTGAATCTAAATTAAATTCATTCTCCACTGATCAATCAATGAATGTTGCTTTTGGAAGTACCTTAACGTCTGTCTGTTTGTTCCGTGCTTGCTGTTCTTAATTAGCAGAATAATTACTTAAATTGAAACCGTGATTGAAATAACAATTATAAGCATCACATTAATGCTTTGTTTATCCTTAGGCGACGCACACGTGTATGGAGTCATATGTCACCCTGATGACTATGAAAATGGTACAGTATATGCTTTTTAACAATCCAATCAAATGAGATTTTAATCGTGTTCATGTATTGTTATGTAAGGGATAATTGACGGGCACCATGCGCCATTATTGAGAAACAAATCCCACCGACACGTAGCGGAGCTGCCATAATCACCCATCAATTATCCGGCAACTTAATAACCCATAGGCTTATGGGCTCCACTCTATGAGGGCCGCTGGGGTCTGCTGGGGAAACAGGGGCATTTCTGCCTAATAGACCCCATGGACAGTCATTTGCGATCAATATAAGTATAGGAAAATGAGCCTATATTGTAATTTAGTCTGGAGTTTAAAAACTCCTCACCGTGACCATCCGGTTTCATCACTTTGGCTCTCGTTCTCGTGTACATGGTCCTAATGTCTGGGAGGAACATTGTAAACCTCGAGTATTTCCATCATCTTTCCTCCGTGTAGAGCAGTGGTTCTCAAAGTGGGGACCCCCAGGGGTTCTTGGGAGGATTCCAGAAATCCCCAGCAAAAGTAGATAATAGAGCGTTACAATCATTTTAACCACTTCAGCCATATTTTATACTTTGGCTACTTGATCTACAAGCTCATAATGTGAGGCGAGCTTGCATACAGTATCTGCTATTTTCTATTATATTCCCTATAGCAGAACTTTAATAAATCTTCAGGATAGCATACATCTAGATCTACAAGCTCATAGTGTGAACTTGCCTACAGTATCTTGGCCCAAAAACACCTAGTTAGACCCCTCACATGCTACTTAAAGCATATCTTTGGGGAGTAATTCTTTCCCTTGTAGTCTGGTGTATAGTAAGTGAATGAGACCCATACTTACCCTAGCTGTCAAAGGTTCTCCTAGGGTTGTTGAATTTCAATCTTTGTTAGATATGTTACTAGACACCTTAATGAGCACATTGGTGAAGAAATCGTTTGGTAATGAATTTATTCCCAGCTTTGACTGGTATTCTGATAATATTCCCTGACTAAAGGCACAACCCATACTGCTCCCGGGTGCCGTCTACATACCGGCTGTCACCCGTCTCTCCGGTGGTCATACACCAACATCAATACATCAAATGCAAATAAATAGCAGGCTAATCTAATAAAACAAACATAGGTAGACCAAGCACCTATTCAGTAAAAACATATAACAAAATACAATATATAAAAAATGCTTTAAATTACATTGTACATGTATGTATGTCATTGAGTGTGGGCAAGTGCCATGGTCTGTAAGTGCTATGGGCTATTTCTTTGCCATGTTTTCACTATTTACTATTATAAGCTCACAACATGTTGATTTGAAGTATTTTAAAATGTTTTTCAAAATAGTAAAAGGCAAAGAAGTTTAGGGATAAGGAAAATAGGGCCCCATGTTTCAACCGTGTTGTTTTCCATGAGAGTCTGGTTGCAGGTCTCCATGTTTTGTTTTGCTTACTCTATTGATATCATGTCGTTCACACACTTTAACATGAAGAAGAAACTGATATAAAATGATACTTGCATGCTTTTATTTCAATATTTAAGTTCACTTATTGTTTTTCATTTACAGTTCCAGCTCGTGTCACGTAAGTACAATATTGATTTAGTCAATATGAAAGCAGTAGATTACATCTTGTTTATACTTCATTTCTGATCAATATTTGTCCTTTAATTACAGACCCATTGACTCCGATGAATATGAAAATGGTACCGTATGCACTTTTACAAAATCCAATAGAATGATTTTAATCTAATTTAACATGAAGAAGAAATTGATATCTCCTTCAGGCTGAAAGGCATGGCTGAGACTATGTTTTGCCCCCTGTCTGTCTGTCTGTCTGTCTGTCTGTCTGTCTGTCTGTCTGTCTGTCTGTCTGTCTGTCTGTCCGTCCGTCCGTCCGTCCGTCCGTCCGTCCGTCCGTCCGTCCGTCCGTCCGTCCGTCCGTCCGTCCGTCCGTCCGTCCGTCCGTCCGTCCGTCCGTCCGTCCGTCCGTCCGCCCGCCCGTCCGTCCATCCATCCGTCCGTCCGTTACAAGCTAATCTCCGGCATTGTTTGCCTGGTCACTGAGAAAACTGTGCACACACAGTCCCTGGATGCTAATTCAGAACCTCTGCCCCACATTTTCCCATGGGCCTGTTATAGCGCCTCCACATTTTTTGACAGTACTCCTACAGATTTTGGCCCAAAACTCCGCAAATCAGTTGACAATATCTCTACAGTCATGTG